>NC_073305.1:21012045-21152045 GCF_027595985.1 Sorex araneus
CTCAATAAGTTGCAGTATATGTTTTTCATGTAGAAGCACTGGGTTCAATTCCCAGCATCATATGGTTCCCTGACTGCTACTGCGGAAGTGACCCCTAAGCATTGTCAGGTGTGTTCCAAAAACAAAAATAAAAAGAATTCTTCCCAAGTGTCAAAGTAGCAAGTGTTTATGAGGTAGATCCAACCCTGGAGTTAAGCTATCCATAATCACGCTACGGGTTTATCTAGCATAGATTCTGAATTATATTGATGATTTTTATAGAGATGGTAGATTTAGTGTCCTAGGTAAGATGTTAGAAACAAATAAGATAGCATAAGAACAAGGCACCAGGACTGAACAGTCCCTGTTATACTCTTTTTGTTTGCCTGTTTGTTTGGTGTGTGGATCTAAGCCAGGGTGTCATGTACGTGAGATATACACTCTACATGTGTTAAATCCTCAGCGCCTCCATGTCAGGCTTTTAAGCAACTGTATTCAGGATCGGAGAGATTAACAGACTAAGTCCAGGCTTTGCATGTCAGAAGCCCAGGTGCAGTCTCCAGCACTGCATCATAGTTCCCCTGAACATCTCCAATGACGACATCTAAGCTCTGAGCAGGAACAGTTCCCGGGTTCTGCCAGTTGTAGCCCCCAAATCGATTTTTTAAAAATAGTATGTGCAAGCAAATCCTTATGGTTCTGTGAGATTGGTGTCCCCAAAAGGCTTAGATAGACTTTTCTTACTATGCCCAGAGTAGAGCTTGCCTAATAATTGCTACCTGGGTTGGGGAACAAAGGGAACTCAAAAAGAAATAGTTGCCATTGCTCATGAATGTAAATTTTTTTTCACATCTTACATTTTATTAATGCAAATGAAAAATTTAGAAGCTCATTTTAGCATCCTTCAAGTCCTTTTTCCTTTTTTAACAAAAGAATAATAACTGTTTGGTTCTCTCCTATCCCTTATGACCCAAACTACTGTAGTTGGGAGGGATATAATTAAGGTGGAAACAGAAGACACATATTCACTCTAAACATGAAGTCATCCCTTCTAAGCTATTGGTCTCTCCTCTTTATCTCTCCTTGATGCCTTTGTCCTTTCACACTGGATCAAGGTCCTTGATCCACCATATATTTATTTAGAATCTGCTACCATGTAAAGTCTCCAAATATATGTCTGTAAATTATTCCATACCTAAGGGTTTAAATTGATATTTTCCTTTCTAACCTGCCTGACACCATTTGGATTACTGATTCAGCCAGAGAATTGGAAAATGGGGTGGTGATTTTCCCCAGTGCCTTGACAGTTCCTTCCAGTTGTCTATTTGTGGGATTTTAATACTGAGTTAACAAATAACATATCTCTCCTTGGAAAGAGAATGCTAACTTACTGGTACCATGATTTCTTTCATTCTATGTGGTCGAGGTGAATAGTTGCCTTCCAAAAGACTAGTTCATGTCCTAACTTGAAGATCCCATGATTACTACTTAAAACATCATGGGTAAATGTTGGCATACAATGGAGAAAAGGTCCTTATAATTAAATTAAACATCTTGAGATCAGATACTCCTAGATATCTGAATGGGTACAAAATGCTATATAAGTAATCTCAGCAAAACATAAATTTATTCTTATAAAATATTTGGCCAAAACAGAATAAACATTTCTGTGTGCTTTAAATTTAATTTGCTTTACCAAAAAGTGAATTGCTTTGAAAATTTGTCTATAAAAAAGTCAAAGAAACATTTCACACATGAGCATACAAAGGATACAAGGACATATTGTTTTTCTAGAGCAATCAGAAGGAACAAATCCTACCTGCAACACCTGATTTTAAATTTTTACCTCCAGACTTAAGAAAAAAAAATTGCTGCTATTTCAAGGACCTTGGGGTATAATATTTTGTTTCAGATGCCATAGTCAACTGACAGAATATTCAAAAAATTGGATAAGCCAAGCATGTCTGAATCTAGTGCTAAAGAGTTAATACAGCAGATAGGGCACTTACCTTGTCCACAACTAACTCAAATTCGATCCCCAGCATCCCATATTGCCTCGTGAGCACCATCAGAAGTGATTCCTGAGTTCAAGTCCAAGAGTTAGCCCTGAGCATTGCTTCTTACCTCAGCCACTGTAAACTAAATGAACAACTACTATGTTGTCTTTTATTTAAGTTAAGAATCACATCATAGAAATCGAAATAGTTAACTCCTCTAAGTATAAATTGGAAGGAAGAATGTCAAAGATGAGACTCTTAAGGGGATAAAAGTTAATCTGTAAAAGAATAGAAGTAGACCTAATACAGAGCAACGCATACAAGAAAAGTTGATGCTTAAGGTAGTTCATGGGTAAAACACATGACGTGTAGGTATGAGGTTGTTACTCCACAGGCTGAATTTCAATCCCAGAGGAACTTCAATTTGTAGCCCCCTGTATCCCAACCATACATGCAAGCTGGGACCTTGGGTCATTGAAACAACAAAGTAAAGGAATGAAGGAAATGGGGCTGGGGGGGGGGAGGAAGGGAGAGAGAGAAATACTACTTGAAATTTAAATCTGCATAAGTGCACAGAAATGGCATATTTAGATCCTTCCAGGAACACCTGTAGTTTTCCGTTTTAAATCCATAGCCCATTATCTAACTAAAACATCGATACAACACAAATCTAATGATGCCATTATTCTGCTGAGACAGACTATTGCACTGAAAAATGCTCCACGAGAAGTTCATGTTCCTTTGGGGAAGGGCAGCAGAGGTTGTAGAAGCTGAAGCAACTTTAGGGTCCTCAGCCTAGATCTGCTGAGGAGGTAATGATCTGGAAGTCCTCCTTGCATTCTCAGTATAACTGAGAAGGTGATTCTGAGAACTGCATCAGATAAAGAGATAGTCAGAAGTCTAGTAGCTATAATGTCTAATAAATGTAACCATTTTATATCTGAGAGAGACTCAAAGGAGGGAAGGGACTATAAGTTTGAAGGCAGGAGATTGTTTAGAATATTAGACAGAAACCTCACTCTAATGTGTGACATTAACAAATACAATGCAAAAACCATGTCTCATGTCTGAAAGCCCATCGAGTTAGTCCCGTAAGTATTCGAGAACCTGTTAGCAAAACATGTGTGCATAGTTCAGTGTTAAGTGAAAGTCATTTCAGAAAGCTATGAAGGATATATTAGAAATACACAAATCAAGAGTTTATGTTTCAGGGGCTGGAGCAATAACACAGTGGGTAGGGCGTTTGCCTTGCACGCGGTCGACCCAGGTTGGATTCCCAGCATCCTATATGGTCCCCTGAGCACTGCCAGGAGTAATTCCTGAGTGCAGAGCCAGTAGTACCCACTGAGCATGGCTGGGTGTGACCCCAAAATAATAAAACCGAAGGTTTATGTTTGAAAATAAAATCAGTCAAAGATCTCTGGATACATTGTATTTTAAGTAGGGACTAGAGCTACTGGGTATCCCACCTCTTGTTTTCAACACAGAGACAGTAGCTTCCACAGGACTGGTTGCCATTGGAATGAAACACCATAACTCGTGTACAGAACACTCCTCTTTTTGCCAATTTAAAAAAATCTTCCCCATTCCTTCCACCACTTCAGTTGCTTCTTTGTTTTCTGTTTTTGGTGAATAGACAGGTGATTGGGGTGAGACTATTTTCCATCTTCCTTATCAAGAAGGTTTTGCTAATGAAGTGCCATTTTATGCTAACAAGGCAATAATTAGTCTCATTCAAAGCACTGCATATAGTCTTGAATGCAGGTGAGAGCTCAGCCAGACATTTTGCTTCTAGCCTTGAGCTTGTCCTTTTAGCAGCCCCCAGCCTGTCCAACAGAAGGGCAAGCTAAGTATTTCAAACCTAGCCCACTGATTTTTATTCTTTTAAATCCCTCAGTCCATTTGATTCTGTGTTTTTTGTTTAATCCAATATGCTGAATCCTGACATGCCAAAGGGAAAATGAATGGCTGTGATATAATGCCTGCCAATACACTTCATCCCTGAAATGTCACGGTAAAAGGCAGTTTTCCACAAAGGACTCAAGAGGCAGAATTGGCAAGGGACTCTAAGTCCAAAGCTGGGAAGCTGCATATGCAAACTATTGATGATGTTTTACTATAAAAATACTGATTCGGGAACTTGCTGGAAACCAAACGCAGTGGATCAGTGAGGCTGCTGTGTGACTGTGTGTGTACATGCTCTAAGCTTATGCACACACAAACACATGCAAAACCACAGTCTTTACTTGAATCTGTAAATATTGGGCACGAACTAACCATTACTCAACAGAGAGCAAACATTTTCTTATAGAAATTTGTGCCACCTATAACAAGAAGGTACCAGAAATAAGAAGGTTCCAGAAGCACAACTTTGAAAGGTGGACTTCTTGCTATGAAAAGCTGGGTGGCTTTTCCCCCTTGATAATTATGCGTTTGCCATCTAAGATTAATCAAGGAAGTTAATGATGCAAAAAATTACATTTATAATCCAGTCTGAATACAGCTGTACTGCAAGCTAAGTTCTAAGTTCTATTAAAGTAAATGGAATTAATGGGCTGTCACTGGCAATCTTTATATCTATCAGTTACTAATTAACATTCTTCTGTAAAGAATAGTTTGTGGTGGGGAAAAAACAGAACATACCTTAGCAGCAGCTATGAGAGAGCTTCAGTAAAGTCATTAAAGGCAAGCAGGGAATTCCCAAAGAAGGCTGCAAAAAAATTGCCAATTCCTCAAATTCTTAGATTATCCAAAGTGTGTGTGTGTGTGTTTGTGTGCGTGTGTGTGTGTGTGTGTGTGTGTGTGTGTAAATTGCAGCCACAAATGATCATTACTAAAGATGACCTTTTAGTGGCAAATGTCGACTTCGGCTAAGAAGGGAAGGATAAAAACAATAAAGCTGTAAAATGGAAGAGCTGAAGTTAGTTACTGTGGGAAAATGAATGAAGCATGTTATCTGCTGTGATACTCATGCACATTTTCTGTCCTTATGACAGAATATTTCTACGTGGGTTACTAATTTTATATTGTCTGCTCTTGTATTAATTTAAGTTTCCCCATTCAATACTTTGTGTGTGTGTGCACGCACACATGCACGTGTGCGCGCGTGTGTTGTTCCATCTTCAGTACACAGTGGTAAATGAATTTCACTCAAAGGTTCAAAGATATTATTCTTTGTACTTGGCTTTGCTTTTATTCCCTTACCCTGGAACATGTGCTTTGATGTTATGCTTTATAGTACAGAGGAGACTCAACGTGCTAATAAAGGGGACAAGTCTCTTTCACAGGTGATACTGAGAGCTTCCACTTACATTTTATTATTCACAAATTGACACTGATACAATAAAATATCCCTTAGGTCTAATCTTAGATAAAAGATGAATCTGTTTTAATGGGGAGAAAGTGACTGAAGCAGGAGGCATTCAAGACATAATGCTCAAAAAAGAAATATGGTCAAGAGAATTTGCCCTCAAATTTTCAATAATATGAAATTTCCTCTGACACAAAGCAGTTAACAGTCTAAAGAGAGCGTTTGTTTGTAAACTTCCAGAAGTGCAAGGCTTGCTTTTGGGCAGGTAGGTTCATTTTAACCCTTTTAGAGCAGGGGAAAGGCAAATGTTCTGAAAAATTGAGTGACACAATAAATTAAATCCTGTATTTTGAAGAAAAAATTCAAGGTTGAAATTGTAGCTTTTATAGTAGGAGAGAAAATCTGAAAGATATTTTTTTTTCAAGCCATCAAAGGGACGACAATGACTAGCCTTCCTGCTTCCAAAGGAGATTATCAGGTTGAAAAGTATTCATCAAAATAAATCAATACTCTGTTGAATCTTGTCCATCCATCTAGTTACAAAGAGGTGGAATCTTCACAAACCAGTTCTAGCTGATGAGAATATCTGGTGTTGGACCAGAGAATCAACAGACCCTTGGTCTGGGTAGGGAATCAGCCTGCATGGTTTGTGTTTGGGGGCATGTCCCTTGAAATGTTCCAGTTCCCTTGAGAACTCCCTGAGTTACTGATCAGGCTTGTACCTAGGGTACACTAGCAGGGGACTTAAAGACAAGAGTCTCCTGAGCTCAGCGATTTGCATCTGTGAGGTTGTTACACAATTGATTACAGATTGAGGCAGGGTCCCAGGAAGGTGGCTCTTGCTAGCACAATCTTTCTCAGGCTCGCAATTGAGGCAGCCTGTGGGCCAAACCCCTGACTTGGGCATGCAGGGGACTCTGCCCATCATAATGACTGTCCATAAAATGACTGCCCATTACAAGCTCCATTTGACCTGTGGCATGGGTCCTGAGCACTTCTTAATTCTTGTTCTGAGCATCCTGCACCAATGGCATGGACAGTGGCCCTGGCCCTGCAACACCCACTGTTGACACCTCCAGAGGCCACCTACACCCACTGCACAGTCTTTCACAGTGTCTCTCTAGGCTGTTCCTGTCCAATGCCAAGAGACTCTGTTGCCCAATCGCTTGTCTCTGGATGTTCCCTATCCTGATTTTCTCACCCTCATCTTTTCAGCACAATTAAGGTGGCTTCTTATTGTTTTTGCTAATGTTTCACCAGAAAGAAACTGTTTCCTCAGTCTCCTCTCTGGCCTCTACTCCTCCAGCCGGCCGGCAGCCTCCTCATGTGGTAGGCAGGAGATAAAGCCTCTAATGAGCGGGTGCTGGGAAGGCAATAGTTATGCCTCAATTGTTCAGAACACAGTAAAAAATAGATTGCATTTAGAACTAGAAAATTTCAAATGGTGTATTGAACTGCACCAAAAAAATAAAATGAAATGACAGAGAGAGGAAGAGAGAAAGAGAGAGAAAGAGGAGAGAGACAGAGAGAGAGGAGAGAGAGAGAGACAGAGAGACAGAGAAAGACAGAGGGAGAGAGGGAGAGAGAGAGAGAGAGAGAGAGAGAGAGAGAGAGAGAGAGAGAGAGAGAGAGAGAGAGAGAGAATAATGCTTCCTTGCCCACTTGGAAGACTTGCAATCATCAAGGGAAAAGCAAGTTAACAGCCGTTGAAAGGGTCATTGGGAGTCAATCTTCACCTGGAGCACAACCGAGGAAGCAGCTCAGCACGCAAACTAAGACTGTCCGTAAATGAAGTGTGTTAGGGGAAAGCAGAACACTAGATTTAGTCTGTTTTGATACAAGCCAGCTGCTGAGAGCCTTGGCAGGGGAATAATAATACTGCTCTTTTTGTCTTAACTGTGCGAGATATGAAACCATCCAAGAATGGTGCATTAGACAATAAAGAACAAACCCCATAAAGAAGCTCGCAGACCCCTAAGTAGGTAGATAAATAGCTCAACTTTATCCACTATTGTAATCATCAATAAATCACTATTCTTCTTAAGGGCCCATACATATGATTTTGTATTCAGCTTGTTTTATAGGCAGGACTCCCACTATATAATATTTGCTTGGCCATTGCAAACACTAGGGCAATGGGCCAGATATACTATTACTTTGCTTATTGTTTTCTTTACCCATTCTCCCCCGACCAAGAAAAGGAAAAAAAAAAGAAAAAGAAATATATTGGATGGGAGAGGGCCCGATGGCTCTAACCTGCCTTGCAAGTATAAGACTGAGCTGGATTCCAGTACAGCTCAAATGCACCAAGCACAAATCTGGAGGCTCAGTTATTTATGCCCCACTGCTGTGCTGCCGAGAATTCCAGTGCCATCAGCACTTTGTGGCCACACCACAGTTAGTTATATACAACACAGCAATACCGTCTAACCCCAGCCAAGTACCAGTCAGGAGGGTGACCCAGCAACCTGTGAGCACCACAGTGATCCCTGACAAACAACACGACCCAAATATGCTCAGGAACCACAATGCAAGTCTGACCCCAGCAAAGACTGCAGCCAAGTGCGGAATTACTGCAACCTGATACACAACTCCCATTGAGTATCACAATTAAAATAATGATATGTAGAAAAAATCACTGAGCATGTGCGTAACCCCTATTCATCATAGCAACAGAGGGAAGAAAACGGAGATTTTTTAAAAAAAAATCGCATTTAAAATTAAGAAATTGCAAGAGCCAGAAAGATAGTACTGTGGGTAGGGTGTTTGCCTTGCATGAAGTTAATGCTGGTTCGATGCACTGCATCCCATATTTTCCTCCAAGCACTATCAGGAATGATTCCTGAGTGCAGAGCCAGGAGTGACTTCTGAGCAATGCTGGGTGTGGACCCCAAACCAAAAGTAAATGAAACAACAACAAATTGTAAGGTTGGAAAGATAGAGTTGGTAAGGCACTAGACTTGCATGCAGCCAGCCTGAGTTTGATCCCTGTCAGGATATATGCCCGCAACCCTCACCCACCCCACCCAGCCTGCTAGGAGTGTAGTGACAGCTGTAAGCCCTGAGCATCACCAGCTGTGGCCTCAAAATTAAAATAAGCAAATAAATTTAAGAAGTTCTAAAACACAAATACATAACCATACACACCTACATATACAGTTTATGTATATTTTTATATTTCATATATTTATAGAATTCAGTTAATTTTATGCTGAATTTAATTTATCAATATAGGTTAAGAGGTCTTATTTTAATTTGCCTGGGACATGATTATTTACATCTCAATGTAAAATAAATGTTGTTTTTTCCTCTCACTTTACTCAAGGATGACTATAATATTCCTACAGTCTTGGCTCATTTTAAGTAAAATTTAGAACTAATTCATCTGTCCTTTCAGAATGATTTATGTGGATGCTCCCAGCAAAATGCAATCATAAAGGGAAATAACAATTGAAAAATCTTGCCCCCGAATGAAAAAGAAAATGTTTATTAACTTTTCTTTCAAACTTGTCACTGAAAGAAAGTGATGCTAAAATAATGCCCTTAATTAGAAGAACTACAAGGTTTCATAGAGGCGGCGTAACTTGCATTTGAGAACCTGGAAACAGACATTATACTGTTCTCATCTACATTACAGCTTTGGTCATTATTGATCATGAATTGAGCCTCAGTTTCCTAATCCATTTACAAAAACAACCAGCATATGTTATAACCAGAATGAATATGGAGATGAATAAATTACATTTAGTACCTAGAACTTGGACTATATTTAACAAATGCATTTCATCTTCTACTGTAACAATGTTTTGACTTAATAAAATTTTAATGAAAGTGGAAAAATAGAATATTATTTTTCATGTGATAATTTAAATATTTGAGAGGTTATGATCTGGTTTGATGTGTCATAATGATTTACATATTTCTATTACATGTGACCTGATAATACTGAATTTAAATTATTTTCTCCCCATTTGGTATGTCACAACAATCTGCACTATAGATATTTCTCTTAAAAAAGTGAAGAACAAAACTCAGACCAAAAAACAGTTTGCAATAAATTGCATTTGTTGATGGTTTTGAAGTTAGAAGTTGAAGTATAAATATTAAGAAAATAAGAGGATTGACCATAAGATATTTATGTGGTTTATCTTTTTCAGAGCCTGTCAAGCTACCAAGAGTATCCCGCCTGCACAGAAGAGCCTGGCAAGCTCCCCGTGGCATATTTGATATGCCAAAAACAGTACCAACAAGTCTCACAATGGAGACATTACTGGTGCCCGCTCGAGCAAATCGATGAACAATGGGATATGTTTCAGACACACATGGTTTAAATGATGAATCTATTCATGAGAGAACAAAGTAGAGTGGAAAAAATAAGAAAAGGTACTCAAGTCCATTTATTCCAACTTTGATGCAAACAAGCAACATTCCTTCAAAAAAAACTGCACTAATTTAAGTGATATCTATCCATATCAGTACCGTTCTTGCCATCCCAAGTTGAAAATAAGACAATTTGGTTGGCCCAGACCTTGATACAGAGCAAATCAATATAATAAGAAGTGTCTGGTAGAAATGCAGGCAACTAGAAAGTGCAGGCTTTTTAACTTCACAAAGAAACTCTACGTGTGGATCCATACTCTCGAAGGAAAACATCATTCCCCAATTCTACTCTGACAGCTTCAGTGGACCCAGCTCCAGTGTGGCGCAGGTCAAAGACTAAGCCTTCAGAAATCCAGGAGCCAACACTGATTTAATTCTTGCAGGGTGAGAAAAGAACATTTTATCTCAACTGGATTCACTGAAGTCTCCAGACTGTTTCTTATTTTTGACTTGAAACTAAATTTGAATACATCATAAGATGGAATAATGCCTCCTTAATATGACCTGTGAAACTCACCTCCACCTCAGCTACAAGCACTGAAAGGATAGTAGAGATTTCATAAAATTGTACTTTGTGAGTCTCTATTCACTCATGAATATTTTCATAATCTTACTCATGCTGATCTCAGATATTTTTGTTCAATCTGTTCTAAAAGATAAGCTAAAATTTAATGCACCAGGCAACATAGAATAAACCTTTAAAACATACAAACAATATATTGCTCTTTAACTGTTTGTTATTTTAAGACCATAGCTGGCAGTGTACAGGGCTTACCCCTGCCTCTGTGCTTAGAGATCACTTCTGGTGGTGTTTGGAGATGATTTGGGTTCCAGATATTGGACCTGGGTCAGTTGCTTACAAGCACCCCACCTGCTGTACTCTCTCTCTCTCTTTGGCCGCATGTAAAATATTTTGATTGTATATGCAGGCAATTAACATAAAGTACTAAAGATATACTCTAATTAGCTTCATAAATGAGAAGCAAAGAAAACATTTCTTAATGATTCTAAATTCAAGGCAAGGGACTTTCTAAGCTTTCCCAAGGTTCATATGCTTGCAGATGTAGGCATTTTACATGTTTTTGTTCTTCCTATTTAGAGTCATAACATGAAATTATCCAAACAAGAAACAAAGAACTACATGAAAATTCTGTAGAGCAAACTCAAAAGGAATTTCAGATAACCATAGTAGAGCTTTCATAAATCCAGGGACTGAAGCACCGACTAATTTTTTTTTTCTGAAATTAGTCCTCTCAAATGAGAATACTTAACATTTTTCTCTTCCTTCACTGGTAGCTACAGAAACACATACCATATTTATTTGATCGATTTAAGAAACCCATGCTAGTATGTTAGGAAAGTCTTGACTTAGCCCCTTACTGAGTCCTTGCAAATAGATAAATGTGGAAATGACCTTGTCTGTTTGGATGATGAGTGGCTGAGTTTTAGATAAGCATGACTAAGTACACCGAAGCTTATTTAAACCAAAAAAAAAAAAAAAGTTCTGTGATCATGCATTTCTTGAGTGCATTATTCAAACATGACAAGTGACTACCTGAGTGGACAGCCCAGCTGAGTCAGCACAGAGAGAGTTCTGCCAGCCATCAATGCCCAGGGAATCGAGGCAATCTGAGGCTGCCAATCAGAACCTTCGTCCAGATTTCTTAAAACTTCTATTATACTTAAATTCTATTATTGGCCAAGAATTTGCCACATTGTATCTCCACTGAACCCTCAGAGCTCCCTTTAAGATATTTAACAGAATGTCCACTATCCAGTACTCAGATGTGGCAACTGGAGTAGAGAAGGCAGGCACATCATCCAAGGACATGTACCTAAGAACTAGACTCAGATCCAACTGGCTCAGAAGCCTGCTCTACAGATACGCTTGAGGATGAAGCTTCTGGGATCTTCAGAGATATTTCAAAGGCACAAATAAGAACAAGCCACCTAAATGTTCTTCCTAAGTGCCCCTTGGGTGAAAACATTAAGGGAAAATTAGTAGAAAAGAAATTAGCATGTTCTGAGAACTACTTCTGTACTAGAAATTATGCCAAGCGTTTGCTGTCTGCTCAGAAAATTTCATCCCATTTTACACAAAACCCTGAAAAAGCAAGGGACACTCATTTGAGCCGAAGTCAAAAAGTGTCCTACTTAAAGAATGGTATGGAATGTCATCTCCTGAGGTCAGATCTGGTTTTGATCTGTGATAATCCTTTTCTCTCCTATCTCCCTTGAGACCGAGATCCCTAGTGGCTTCTGCTGGAGAGAGCACTGAGCTTTATCGCTACCACCACCTTGTGGCGACCTTCGCCACTGCAGGTACACCCTCACCCAAAGACCAGGTGAGGTCACTCCTGATGGTGAAGGGACCATCAAAAACATAACCTGAAAGGCTCAATTCACAGTTTATTCCCATACAAGGGAACTTAAATACTGGGAGGCAATAGAAGGCCGAAATACTCGGGAGACAGGTTGGAGAAAGAGAATGTGGGAGAAACAAATAAATCAATGTGCTCAGCTGTGTAGACAGTGATCCAGTTGAATTTGAGAATCAGGACCCAGCCCAGTAGAGTCCTTCTATGATTCAGTGAACACAAATGTGGTCCTGGAATACTGAAAGGATTTCAGTACTGAAGGTCATAGGGAGAAAACAGTTCATGTCAATTAGGGATTTGTGGTTATCAGTGATAACTTTAAAAATTTAAAGGAAGACAATAAAAATTTAAAAATTTAAATACAAATTTAAAATGAGGACAATATGGGAAGGTTTTTTTTAAAAAATAACATAAACTAAAGGGTTTCAATAGTTAATTATCTCCATTTCCTGCTCAGATTATGTTTTTTAATATTTTATATTAAATATATAAAATATATTTATTTTATATATTTAAATATATAAAATATATAAAAATTTTATATAATATTTTATATAAATATATTTTAAAATGAAATGGCAAAATGGATATACTAGGTGATGTGTTTTAAAGCTTATATGGGGCAATTTAAGTCAATGCTGGTCCCATTGTTATGTTAGCTCAAAATGTGTGCATGTGAGAAAAAAAGAGAGATAGAGTATTTTGGGAGGTTTGTGAAGGCTAAGTTTAGAACACTTGTCTTGGGACTAACTGGTGAGGAATCCAAGTCCAGACTGTATTCTCAGGTTCCACATATGTATCCTACAATTTACAGTGGGTTCTTAACTTTTTAAATATATAAAATAAATTTTGGTTCGCAGGACAAGAAAATACTATGAAAATGATGTGACAGATCACATATCTTTTTCTTACCATCCAACCCTTTCCCAATTATCAAAGATCAATGCATCTCCTTTGCTTTTAAGGAACAATTTACTGTGCAAAGGACATACAACCAACTGCTATTCTGGAAGATAAAAAAAATATTTAAAAATTATAAATAGAAGTCTTAGGAATTGTTCCAGTCAGATGCACTTTTCCCATGAAATAAGACATCAAAACTCAGTAGCAAGAATCCTCTATAACCTATCTACTATTCTGGAGTAGAAGGAGCTTTCCTTTCAGAAAAGTCTATTTTTCTGATCATTTAAGTAGAAAGAAGACTATTGATTCTCTAATCACTTGAAATTCAGCAATAGTGTTGGAGGATTTACATTTTTTAAATTATTATTAAATCACTATGAGATACAGTTACAAAGCTTTTGTGATCAGGTTTCAGTCATACAATGTTCCAATACCCATCCCTCCACCAGTGTACATTTTCCACCACCATAATCTCCTGTATCCCTCCGGCCTACCCACCCCAGAGCCTCCCTTCTTCCCTCCCTCCCTCCCTCTTTCTCTGTCTCTGTCTCTGTCTCTCTCTCTCTCTCTCTCTCTCTTTCTCTCTTTCTGCCTCTCCTCCTGCTCCTCCTTTTCCTTTTCCTCCTCTCCTCTTCCCCTTTTGGGCAATATGGTTTGCAATACAGATACTGAGATGCCATAATGTTTGGTCTTTTACCAACGTTCAGCACACATCTCCCATCCAGAGAAATCCTTTCCAATCATCATTGTCATAGTGCTCCTTTCTCTATCCCAACTGCCCTCTCCCCGAGCCCTTGATGCAGGCTTCCAACCATGGACTGTTGGCCCTGGCTCTTGTATCTTTCTACTGTTTTTGAGTATTAGTCTCATACTATGTTGTTGTTGTTGTTCTTTATATCTCACAAATGAATGCAGTCATTTTTTGTCTGCTCTTCTCCTTCTGACTTATTTCACTCAGCACGATACTCTCCATGTATAAGTAAATTTCATGAGATTTGCATTGATTTTTAACAAATATTATTTGACATAGAGCGTATCTTCAATTTTGTTGTGCAAACCACCTGACTAGACGGAAGTCGAGTGCTGTGTTGTTTTGGTTTCTTCCAAATAAATTTAAATATGAGAAGGAAATATAGCCATAATCCTTTGGGGGTGTGATTTGCAAGACAGCCATGTTTCATGAACTAAAAGAGCAACGAGCACTTCCTCTTTCTGCCCTCAGCTCTGGACAGAGGTTTGCATAGTGGGAAGTTCCTGCTTCTAGAAAGCTTGAAAAGCTTGTCAGGTGGTAACGCATTTAGAACACCTGATGATGTGGAGCTGAGCAAATGGAGGCTCCAAAACTGCTTCACCATGACACCATGGGCTTTAGGTGACATTTCATTGTCAGATGGAGTCACATTTATTGCTTAGAAGCAGCACCTCTGCTGTTAGGGGAAGTGCTATCAACAGAAGAAGGCTGTGGACACTCAGAGGACACAGTAATTGGCAGTGGGGAGAAAAAAAAAAGAACATTTATTCTCAAGTCTGCTACTAACTAGCTCTGTCACCTTAGGCGAGTCAATTTTATTCATTTCCTAAGGGGGACTCTTGGAGAGGAAGTAACTGAAGTGGTTTATATGAACAGCTTAAATAAAAAGAAGAAAGTCAATTAAAAAGAGAAAAAGAAACTCTTAATCTCTCTAGGTCTCCTTTTGCTGTCTCCTAAGAAGACAGGTGAGTTTGTCTGTGGTTACTGAATTTTGCTCTAATGCTGCTAGCATCAGAGTACCTGAAGTGTTCTTTGTTATATCAGATTTCTTGGAACCACTTCTAAAGTCCTATAAAATTGGCCAACAAGCTGATAAAAAAATGTGTGCCATCAGTGATTATCAAGGAAATTCAAATCAAGATGCCAGTGAAGAATCACCTCCCATCAGTAAGAACAGTCTGTATCAAAATGCCTGAAAAGAATAAGTGCAGGTGGCGATGTGGCACAAAAAGGAAGTTTGGTGCTGCTGGAAATGTTGCTCTGTTTAGCCTCTGAGAAATGGGTTGGAGACTTCTCCAAAAGTTAAGGATAGTGCTCACCATTGACCCTCCCGTTTTGCTACTGGGCTTTTACTCCCAAATACAAAACCATTAATCCCCAAAGACACAGGTATAGAAATTTCATATTGATAGTATTATTTATAACAATACAGGTCTGCAAACAACCCCAGGTTTACAATAACAGAGAAGTAGATAAAGAAAGTACTTTTTTTTTTACAAAATGGAATACTTCTTAGCCATGAAAAAGGGTGAAATCTTGCAGTTTGCTGCAACTTGAATAGAACTATAGGAAATCACGCTAAGTGGAGCGATTGAGAAAGACAAACATCAGATGATCACACTCATTGCAGAGAGGGAACAAAGAAAAGAAAGGGATTATATATTTGCCAATGGTGACAACACTGAGATGAAGGCAACAGAACAGTGATCCAAGGAATTGGTGATGGGGAGAATTTTGGACAATAAATGGATCCAGGCACTCTGATGGTGAGCCTGGTGGAACAGCAAGACTAGTACAAAGAAGCAATATTACACTATGATAAAATTTCATTTAAAAGAAGTTCTAAAAAAATAAATAAAATTTTAAAAAAATTAAAAAAAGAAATAAAAGAAGTTCTAATTTTTGAGGAAGAGTCATGGAATTTGAACTATGGTGAAGCCCAAAGGCAATTCTGACACATGATTCAAAATGGTGAAGTGGAACTATTAATACAGGTGATGCTACATTTTCATAGCAGTTGTTATGGCAAAATCATACATGTATGGAGGCAGGTGTTTAAATATGATCTACAAATTCTTTCTAACTGTAATGGTATGTTTATTTTTCATAATTTCCTGGACATGCCTACTCATGGTGCTTTTTGAAAATAGTTATTTGAGGGAGGGCCAGTTCAGTACATCATTTTTTAAACCATCTTCTAATCAGCACTGACCATTAAAATGAAGAGATGAGATCAACTTAGTAAGACTTGGTTGACTAAAAGGCAGGGGATTAAACTAAAGTTTCTGATTCTTACAATTTTCTCTCATAAACTCTTATTTGTTTTGTTTGATTTGGGGGGTCTTCTCAGGGGATAGTCCTAACTCTGCACTCAGGAATCACTACTGACAAAGCTTGGAGAGACATTTGAGGTGCCGGGATCAAGCCTCGGTCAGCTGTGTACAAGACAAGAACCCTACCCACTGTACTATCTCTCCAGAACCAACTCTGGTAAACTGTTGAGAGAAAAACTTCAAGTCACTGTTACCTTTCCTTCTCGGTGACATGCTAAAAGTCACAGACTGTCGAAATAATTTGCTGTGAATAAGAGATTAATAAAAGTGGGCAGGTGAGCAGGGACGTAGCTCAGTAGTAAAGCACTTAATTGGTTTGTATGTATGAACTCCTGGCTTGAATCCTGAATACCAAAATCTTTTAAAAGTATTTTGGAATTTTGAACAGCTGGTCAAGTCTGTCTTTAATTTGGAGTTAAGGTTGTGGGCCCTAGAGAAACTGATGTAGTTCAAAGTTCCTCCTTGGCAGTGCTCTATAAAAATCTACTTTTGATTTTCATTAATTTTCCTCCAGATTTATTCTTTTTCTTACCAGGCAAGAGGGCATCCTTTTAGAACATAAGAAAAAAATATATATACACATGTTCTATATTTCACATTCCCTTGTACACTTTGAAAGTCTTAAGAACACATGAAATGCCAACTTGATCTGGTGATCTGAGGAACTACACCAAGATGCTTAGTCAAGAAAATCCTTCAGTGTTCGCATCTGGGTGACCTTCAACTTCAATTTTCTTATTTTTTGAATAGTAGTTTTTTAATTTAAAAAGATGTGATGGGGAACAAAGAGACAAGTTTGTATTCAAGAGAGAACATAAACTTCTTTAGAATGCAAGTAGCCAAGCAAAGGAGCACAGAGACAAGCAAGCAACATCCATGTTTATGGGGGACCATGGGCTTAAAAGCAAATCTTACTTCTATTCTTTCACCTACTACCCATTGCTAGGTATCTCTCTAAGAAGAGCCTCAAAATCCATCAAAGTATGGGAAACCTCCCATGTGAACAACTATCTTAAAGTTATTTTGGAGAAAGAAAAGTTTTGAAACATGCCCAGAGATACTCAGGAGATACTTGATGTTCTGTTCTCAGGAGAGACTCCTGGGCACTGCCCAGGGAACGAATATGTCACTGAGGATTGGGGCCACTCAGCTGCATGCAAGGAAGTACCTTAAACTTATTCTGTACTGTCACTCTGTCATCGACTATCTTAAGCCATACAGGCCAACTGGATTTTAGTATTAATCAGAGAACATCATCAGAGTTACAATGCATAACACAAAGTTGTCTAGCTTGAGAGAAATCTATGGATTAAAGATGAAAATGCAGAGTTACATTGTACTCCTGAAATGCCACTCATATCCCTGTGCCACAAACACACCATGTAAACCCTATCACTTTCTCTTTGTAAACCTCATCTTGTTTATTTAAAGTAAAGAGACAGCAAAACAAACTCAAAAGTCTATTCCTATTTGGAGCTTAGATGAATTTTTAACTCTTGTTCTGATCAGAATTATAGAATTTGAGCTTCTCTTCATTGTCACCATCACTATCATATTTTTAACTATCAATAGCTGCATGCTATAACTCGAGAAGAAGAATTTTAATTCTCCAACACATGGTCTAAGACAGATGTTTTTAAATTACTTTTTATGCAAAGAAAGTTTAAGAGAAGCTAAAGATAGGATGTAATTGTCCATATTCACAAATTGGTAAGTGATGAAGATAAGGCACAAATTTAAATGTCTACAGGGTATCAGATATAGATGTTATGAAACAATCTTTTGACTCATTTAAAGGCACTCTAATGCATTAAATAAGTCTTTTTAAAAAAATTTTGGGCTAGACCTGGAGGTGAGTTGGAGCGACAGCACAGCGGGTAAGGTATTTGCCGGGCACACAGCAGACCCGGCTCGATTCCTTTGCCCCTCTCAGAGAGCCTGGCAAGCAACCAAGAGAATCTTGCCCCACACGGCAGAGTCTGGCAAGCTACCTGTGGTGTATTCAATATGCCAAAAACAGTAACAAGTCTCACAATGGAGATGTTATTGGTGCCCACTCGAACAAATCAATGAGCAACAGGATGACAGTGACTGTGACACCTAGAAGTGTTCAGGGTTGATTCCAGGCCTCAGGAATCACTCCTGGTGGGGCTTGGGGAAACATATGGTGTGCCGCAAATCAAACCCAGGTCAGCCATGTGCAAGGCAAGTGCCATATTCGCTGTACTATTGTTCTGGCCTCTACATAGAATATTTTGTAACAAATTTTTAATCTCTGTATTTGTGGTTTGGATAGTAATAGGAGTGAGGCAAGTCAGTATGGCCTTAAGCTCACATTAAAATCCAAATAAAATTTTTCTGGTAATAATTTCCTTTCCTAAACTAAATGTCTGAATGAAACTAAGAAGTGGCACCATTTGAATCTTGGCTTGTTTTTTTCAAAGATATAGTCATGAAGATAAAGTTCCCCTGTTCTACCTTCTAAGAAACGTTAACTTAAAACTATCTTGTGATAGCTAGTATCTACTGGTCACACTCAGGACTCAATTCCTGTACTTAGTATTATCACAACAAACATGCTTCATTCAAGCACTGTAATAGATGGGGTGTTAAAGTATTTGTAATCAAGCATAGGCATATGTCTTACTATTATTTTTATTTGGGGGTGGGCCACACCTGGTAGTACTTTGGACTTATTCCTAGCTCTGTATCCAGGGATCACTGCAGGCAAGGCTCAAGTGATCATATGGACCAAGTATCCTACCTAGTTTACTATCCCTTTAGTCTCCATTTCTTTAGCCTTATTCTAAAATCCCTAGGTACAACATTTTTTAACAGATAACGTTTTTCATGCAATTTGAGGTAGGAGGGAAAAGTTCCCTGTGCCAGAATGTGAGTAGTTAAGTTGATAGATTTTTCTGGGCAGCATTGGAATAAAGTTTTTAAGAAGCCATTCTAATCTAACTCACAGAAACAAAAGGCATTCTTTCTGAGGATACTCAGAGATAGTCCCTTGTCTTGGAGATTTACAAATCAAAATGCATATAAGTTTATTATATATAAATATACCTGTCTATCGATATCCAGTAAAGATCTTCATTTGACCAATATTAATTAAATCTATTTATATGTACCAGATTCCATTATAGGCACAGGTGACATGATTATAAAAAAGAATTTCCACTCATTGAAAGGTTACAATTGTAAACAAATAAAACTTGTGTGCCTTTATGTCCCATCTGTACCATCAAACTGAAAGGCACTCTAGCATGAAGTAAGTAACATCATTGTCTTTAGACCAGATGATGTGAATACCTATGCTCAGAGAGACATTCCTTTGAATTGGATTAGAACAAGACTGAGTTCTGGAATTATACTTTGAAAGACATACTTTTTAGTGGACCCCAAAAATGGAACTCTCCTTGAAACCGTATAACATCTCTTCACTACTCTATAAAAAGTTACACCTCTGATGAAACAACTTTAAAATATTCTGTACATGTGATGTGATTATGTATGTTCATTATATACTTCTCAACTGCACATGTTCATTTTTCTCCCACATAAATATGCATGATATTTTGCATGGAAAATACATATTTACATATTGGTAAATCACCCTAATTGTACCTGGCATAAACTGGGTCCCCATATCCCCTTTCTGAAGTTGTTCTACAATTTTGCTGACCAACCTAGTTTCCCAAAGTTCTCCAGCCAATAAAGCCCTTTTACAGTTGTTTCGGTGAATTCTGTATGATACAATTCAATAGTGTGACAATGTTAGTTAAAATCGGGGCTGGGGAAATACAGCACTCACACCTTCAGATAGCTTATAAGTGGTGGTGGGAAAGACTCAGGCAAACAGCATGTAAAATAATGTCATATTTTTGAAAATATAAAATTGAAAAGCATTGCTGGGAAGGGGTGGGGCATTACTGGTGATATAATAGCAGTTGTTAAACTTTAATTAAAAGTGACCTATTTTAGATCAGTTCTCTTAATTTGCTTCATTTACTGAGTTTATACCATCAGTTCACACCCCTAGGAAATAGATTAAATTTTTACTTACTTCTCATGCTGATTTTTGTCAATTCAAAACAATTCTGCATGAAATGCATTAAGTTAATTTCCAAAAGAATGTAGCTAAGGGGGAAAAGGCAATATAATAGCATTTTGCTTTGGGAGATTGAACAATAATGTGAGATATGAATTGGACCACAGAGTGTATTATTTAATGAAAGAAACCAGAGAAAGGAGACATAACAAATCTATTTCCAGATTCAGTTGACACGGACTGTTACTTCTCCTTAATTTGTAGTGGAGTATACATCATCTCTGTTGGATTGGATGTGACAAAACTTGGAGACACAAAATAGAAACCATTGTTTTGTGAGAAATAAGGTTACACTGCCATAAAGCAATTTTTAGTTCTGAGAAATAGTGTTTTCAGACATTTGTATTATATTTTACCTATTGATGAATTAATTTATGGGACTATTAATCTATATATTTATGCCAGCACATTTATTTTGAAAATATATCTAAAATCATTACAATACAATTTATTTAACCTAGTTGAAAGAGTAACATACTCACAAATCTAAATTCAGTATATTCTGGAGCTTCAACAGAAAATTAGCAAAATTTTAGGCATCATAGTAAAAGTAGAGAAAGAGAAGGGATATAAACATATACTAGTTCCGGGGTGGGAGCAATAGCACAGCGGGTAGGGCTTTTGCCTTGCACACGGCTGACCCGGGTTCAATTCCCAGTATCCCATATGGTCCTCTGAGCACCGCCAGGAGTAATTCCTGAGTGCATGAGCCAGGAGTAACCCCTGTGCATTGCCAGGTGTGACCCAAAAAGAAAAAAAAAACACATATACTAGTTCCTTATTATTTGAGAATAAAATAAATATTAAAACATTCTTAAAATGTATGCTTTAAATTTTACTCTATTATTTATATTTTACTATTTTATTTTCATTTACTCAATCATTCATGCCTATTAAGTTGCCTTTGAGTGCTGGCTATGACAAATGAATTACATAAAGTCACTTGAAGTATGTGTGTCAAAATGACAGAGGTTTAAATTGGAGAAAAATAAAACAACAATAAAACAAGAGACAAAAAGGTCAAGTGGAAAAAATACATAAGATATATTACCTCTGTTTGTCCTTATTTCACTAAGGAAATTTCTATTCATAGCTTAAGTCATTGAGATCATAAATGTGCTATGATTTTTTTAAGATGTAGCTTTTAGCTTTCTGTTCAGATAACAATTGTAACAATAGGAAAATTATAATCAAGTATAAACATTTGAAAATGCATAAATTTTTATTCTCTAGCCTTTCACTATACTAGTGTACATAGGTAGATATGCACATATATACTATCGATAATATTTTGGTGAACCAAATGAATCCATAATCTTATAATTAAAAACTATTTTATCCAATGTTCTAAACTTGTGGTTCTGGTGATAAAACATAACTGGAATATTTAAAGAGTGTATTTATTAATTTTAGAAGGAAAGTAAGCCAAAAATTGATCATAATGGAAGTCCATAGTTTTCCCAGTCCAAATGGCATTTTACTATATATCTTTATTGTTTTTTAAAACTTAACATATGATTAGTATAAAATTTAATAGATTATTCATTAAAATCTAATTATCATTTCCCAGTCAATAAAAATGTTAGAAATATGACATGCATAGTTTTGGACATAAAGGCTAAGAAATATTCTTCTAGTTTTAACAACCAGATATTTATACCTCAGTATGCTATATTTTTGTGATGATTTCTTAAATCCACAATATCCAGCTAAGTATATTACATGTAAATACATCAATGTTCAAAAACTCATTATTTTCTTTCAGTAAATTCTATGATTTAAGACTTGCTTGGTTTTGGGATTGCACTATTTTTCATTTAGATTTCATTTTACAGTGCAAAGAAAACTGTCACTTAGAAGAAAAGAAAGTTAAAATTGAGCCAAGAAAATGAAATTATTCATACATATCAGGATAACTTGTGTCAATTAGCCTGCAATTTCAATAGGATAAACCAAGTTTGTTATTTTTGATTCAGGTCTAATTGTGCTGTCAAGAGGGATGTCTAAAGTCAAAGCAGACAGTTATGTAAACAGAAACACACAAACTATACATATGTCCAGAATAATAATACAGCCACTATTTATCTCCTTGTAGATTCAACTTAATAAAAATATTTACTTACCTATTTAATAAATATTCATTATCACTCTGTACAATGCATTGTATTGCCTAAAACTATAATGATAAGCTATACTTAGTTCTTATAGAAAAAATTTTGAAAATGTCCTTATCAAATAAGAAAATATTAGTAAAAATGACATATCTATCATCTCATGCCAGTGAGAGTGAGAATGACATGTATCACCGATCCTGAGAAAAGTGAGCATTGGTAAGGTTGTGGTGAGAAAGAAACTCTTTATCTACTATTGGTGAGAAAATAATCTGGTTTAACCTGTATGGAAACAATATGGAGACTGCTTAAAAGTAAAGGAATAGAGCTCCCATACTATCCATCCCCCGCTACACTACTTCTAGGAACAAACCCCCAAACCATACAAAAATTAACTGGAAAGGATATATATATATATATATATATATATATATATATATATATATATACACACCTATGTTTATTTCAGTGCTTAATATAATAACTAAGATCAAAGCAACAATGAGGTATCATCTCACACCACAGAGACTGGCCCACATCCAAAAAAACAAAAACAGCCAGTGTTGACTTGAATGTGGGGAGAAACGGACTCTCCTTCACTGCTGGTGGGAATGCCGACTAGTTCAGCCCTTTTGGAAAACAATATGGATGATTCTCACAAAACTATAAATTGAGCTCCCATTTGACCCAGCAATACTAATCCTGAGAATATACCCTGGAGAGGCAAAAAGGTATAGTAGAAATGACATCTGCATTTCTATGTTCATTGCAGCACTATTTACAATAGCCAAAATCTGGAAAAAAACAGAGTGCCCAAAAACAGATGACTGGTTAAAAAAACTTTGGTACATCTACACAATGGAATACTATGAAGCTTTTAGAAAATATGAAGTCATGAAATTTGCCTATAAGTGGATCAGCATGGAGAGTGTCATGTTGAGTGAAATGAGTCAGAAAGAAAGAGACAGACAAAGAAAGATCTTACTCATATGTGGAACATAAAGTAGCAGAATGAGACATTAACAGCCAAGAGTAGTAGAGATTAGAACCAGGAGGTCTGCCCCACAGATTGGAAGCTGGCCTCACATGCTGGGGGAAAAGGCAGCAAAGATAGAGAAGGGAACACCTAGTAGAGAATATTGGGAAGACCCACTCGGGTTGAAAGCAGCGTACTGAAAATGGACTATAGACCGAACATGATGACCACTCAATACCTCTATTGCAAACTACAACATCCAACAGGAGAGAGAACAAAAGGGAATGCCCTACCACAGAGGCAGGGTGGGGTGGTGGGGGTTGGGGTGGGGGTGGTGGGAGGGATACTGGGAAAATTGGTGGAGGAGAATGGGCACTGGTGGAGGCATGTAAACCAAATACAAACATGAAAGTTCTTAAGTTTGTAACTGTACCTCACAGTGATTTACTAATAAAAATTAAATTAAAAATATATAATACCCAATATAGGGAAATAACTCAAATGCCTAACTACATATAAATGGATCAAGAGGAGCGGTGTATATACACACGATGAAAGAGTATGCAACTCTAAGAAAAAAAAAAAAAGATCATGCAATTTGCAGCAAATGGATGGAACTAGAGGATATCATGCTAAGTTGAGTCATCCAGGAAGGAATATATAGAGAATGATATTGTCAAATGTACGACTTAAAGATATACAGCAAGGTTGCAAACAAAAGCCCAAGGCTACCATAAAAGAAGAACTGATCCACATAAGCTGGGTAGGTGGTTGAAAGGAAAGGACACTGGGGCCCTTGGAGAAGGGTGATAGGTACGAGGCTGAAATTATATACACATGAAAGCAATCATTAATGGTACTATGAATGGCAGTACCTCATTCAATAAAGATTTCTTAAAATTATCTATTTAACTAAAAAAGATTATATATAATGTCTGGAGCAATAGCACGGACTGGAGCAACAGCACAGAGGGCAGGGAGTTTGCCTTGCATGCAGCCGACCTGGGTTTGATTCCTCCGTCCCTCTCAAAGAACCCAGAAAGCTACCAAGAGTATCCCACTGGCACGGCAGAGCCTGAAAAGCTCCCCGTGGCATATTCAACATGCAAAAAACAGTAACAAACAAGTCTCACAATGGAGACGTTACTGGTGCCCACTCAATGAACAATGGGATGACAGTGCTACAGTGCTATATTATGTCTGTTGCTTTGCAAATATAGTTCAACAGTATGCTTATTAATAATAATATGCTTAGTAATAAACAAATACAACAGTCAAAAGAATTCTACTGCAATCTTAAAAATGTGTTTCTTTGTGATGCAGAGAGTCTCTTGCCCGCACGCCTGGCTGTCTTCCCTGGGACCCCTTGGAGGGGATGGGCTCCAGCTTCCCTCCCCACCCGTAGCAGAGCTCCCAGCTACCAAAGACCACCGGAACCTAGTTACAGCCATGCTGGAGGCCCCTCTCCTCACGTTCGGACAGGCCTCATGCATGAAGGTACCGGCAGAGGAACCCAGGTGTGTGTAATCCCATCAACGGCCAACATCCAGAGAGAGACTTAAAAGCAAGTCTCAGAAGCCTGCTTCTGAGCATGTAGCCTGCTTCTCCCTCTGGGAGAAACTGGCAATCTTCTGAGAGTTTCCTGCCCACATGGGACAGCCTTGCAAGCTTCCCATAGTGTATTCATATGCTAAATCCAGTTACAAGCTGGATCTCTTTCCCTGACCCTGAAAGAGCCCCAAGTGTGACATTGTTGGGAGGGCCCAGTCAAGATAGACTTCTAAAATCTCAGGGAAAGGAGGAAATGAGAGGTTACTGAGCCTGCCCGAGAAATCGGTGATTAACGGGATTTTTGTGATTCGTGATTCGTATTTCTTTAAGTTCCTTTATGTCAATGAGGAAACTGAAGGAAAATGAACTGTGACTTGCCCCAAACTAGAGTGACTCATCCCAAACCAGTGTCTGGAATGAGATTGCAGAAAATACAGCCTGCTCTAGCATTTATGCTCCTCATGAATCTCTGGAACTGACCTTATGACAATATCACCACCAATGTATTGTTTGTCAAGTAAATTTTAATGTAGAGATTAAAGAAAATATATCTTGAAGCTGGAGCTATAGCACAGCGGGTAGGGTTTTTGCCTTGCACACGGCCAGACTAGGTTCAATTCCCAGTATCCCATATGGTCCCCTGAGCACTACCAAGGAGTAATTCCTGAGTGCAGAACCAGGAGTAATCCTTGTGCATCGCCAAGTGTGACCCAAAAAGAAAAAAAAATAAGGAAGAAACAAGAAAATATGTAAATAGGTCTTAATGCCTCTTTCCATTCTTCCGCTTTTTTACTTCATTCTCCCCCATAAAATCCAGGATTAATGGGTGGTTCTCAGGGGAAATTTCTTTGTTGTTAAGGAAGGCAATTAGATTTTTAAGGAACTCCTGATTATTTCCAAAAGTCCAAAGAATCTACTATAGACCTAAATTGAATCTAAATTTTAGTCCAATGCCACCATCCCTGTAATTTCCTAATCTGCAACTGAACATAGATTCCACAAAAATTACCAATATTAATTGAGAAAAATTAAAAGAAACATGGTGGTAAAAATCAAATTGTTGTTCTAGTATACTGTGTACCTATAAATATACACTTTAGCCTACAAGTTTTTCTAAAGATGCTAACATATATGAACTAATAAGCTCAAATATTAAATTAAGAAAATGGAAGTAATTATCAATAAACTCAACATGCAATATTCAATTAGGACAACATACCCCATGAATTTTTATGCTGCTGCCTTTTTAAGCAAAGGGTTTCCACAGCTTTTTTTGTTTGCTCACACAGTAAACAGCCTTAGAAATGTTTCCCTCCAGGCAGGGAACAGATTACTTTCTTGACTACTGTAATAAAGATGATGCCTCTGTTTAGGGCAAAGGTTGGGCAAGCTGGCTGCAAGGCTCCTTTAAAACACTGTGGCTGTGAGAAACTCCGCTGTGACATAAGCCAACAATGTAAGTCACCTCAACCCTAGGACAACGTGACCCTGAAGCTCAAGGTGACTGATGGGCAGTTTTAGTACCAGGGTCAGGGGACTCTCACGTCGTAATCTCAGGTCTTTTGCCAGAATCTGTAAAACAGTGAGAGTTGTGAGCCTACCAATCATGCAAAGTCACAGACCGTTTAAAATTGTTTGAAATGTATTATTGTCTGTTGGAGGGAAGGAAGCTTCCCTCCGGAGGTTCTGAAACCACTCCCAGTGATCTTTGACCAAGCAGACCAGAGGTTCAGTCTGAGAGCCCAGGAGGTGAAACTCCTCAGGGTCTGTAAGGGGGGCACTGGTGGTGCTTGAAAGACCTCTGGAGTCACTACTGGCCGTGTTCCAGGGCCACACTCAGAGACGCCCGTGGAAGCTGATGGTGCCGAGGATCAACCAGAGCCTGTCATTTCCAAGGCTTGTACCTTAAGTACTGCACTATCTCTTCAGCCCCACGGTGAAGAATTTTAACTGTTCATGAAATATTTCAGTTCAATAAAAGGTATATGACTTTTGTATACATAATGCTAACTTTTTTTGAATCTACCTTTTTTTTTTAATTTCTTTTTTGGGTCCACCTGGTGGTTATGCGTAGGCATTATTCCTGGCTCTGCACTCAGGAATTACCTCTGGTGGTGTTCAGGGGACCATATGGGATGCTGGGGATCGAACCTGGGTAGGCCTCATGCAAAACAAACACCATATCGGCTGTACTATCGCTCCGGCTCTCTTTATCTACCATTTTTAATTCTCAGATTTCTGCAAGAACTCTTAGTAAAATATAAGCAAGCTTTTACTAGAACTTGGTAAGATTTACTATCAATTATATTTTAAGTATTCAAATTTTCTCAATAGTTGTAGTAAACACACATATTCATAGGCTTGAAAATACAAAAGATAAAATAAAATGGCACTATTATAGACATTGCTAAAGGTTGTTCCTCAGCTCACCAGATAAACACATATACATACAAACTTCAAACAAAGTAAATTTCACAGTCCTGTCTAATCTAGCCAGGACTCTGAAATATAAAAATTTCTGAACCTGAATAGCGACCAATAAAATTTCCCTGGCACCACATGGGATCTCCTGAGCCCACCACGACTAACCTCTGAGTTCAGAGGCGGGAACAAGCTCCGAGTACCACTTAGTATGGCTCCAAACAAAAACAAAACACAAATAATGTAAAGCCAATAAAGATATCATAGAATATTTTGACACTCAAGCACTTTATCTCTTTCCTGTAAATCTTCCAAAGCACTTAACACCATAATTTAAATAATACTTTTATATTATCTGCCTCTCTCCATTAAGAAACAGCAGCAAGAAATCAGGGTTCATTTTGTTTGTTTTCTAGATATCCGAAGCTATATTTGGATCTGATACTAGAAGGTAAACAACTGTGTGCTGAATAAATTAATTAGTACATGAAATAGACATGCTAATTGAATTTCTCAGAAAATTTAGACATACTGAGAAAGTCTTAAATGTTGCACTACAAATTAAAATATCTCTAGCCTTTCCTGTATTAAATATCCTTTCAAGCCATTACGTTTTATGACAATATGAAATTTCATTTTGCTGACCTACGATAAAGAGTATTTCCTCATTATCAACATTTGGCTTTGGTCTAGTGTTTTGATATGCTCAATGATCCTGCCTTACATTTCCATGAATATCAATCTTTTACTACACTAAAGGATGTTTATGCATGGCACTCTCATTCCACTAATTTCTTACACATGCACTTTTACATGAAAATCAACTGTGCAACAGAACTGCTCCACTAAAAACAATTTGAATAAAGTGTAATTATATATGCATGCATATGCATATACGCAATTATATATGCACATGCATAATTGTGCTTTAATATATAATTACTCTATTTAGAATATGTAACTAATATATTATTTAAATATATAAATAATATGCATTATCTATGTTATGTAGTATATTTTATATATTTACTATATTTTTTCTATACATTAATCATAAACATATGCAAAAAAATCATGGGGCTAGAGAGATAGTACAGAAGATAAGGTACTTGTCTTGCATGTAACCAACAATGGTTTGACCCTGGCACCTCACATATGTTTCCCTGGGCACAGAATCAGGACTAAGTCCTGAGCACAGTTGTGAATGGCTTTCAAAATGAAACAACAAATCCATCATGGAACCAGGGGTGGTTCAGTGGTAGAACACTGGCAGGTTCAAAATTCAATCCCCAGGACTGCTCCTTGTGTTGAGTGAACCCTGGTGGCACCACTGTCAGGCATCACAACTAAGTGTGCAGGAAGGGAAGAGGGAAAAGTAAAATAAGAAAATATTTTTTGACTCATATAAAGTCTCCTCAATAGAAATTTTTTCGCCACAATATTGTTGCTTAAAAAGAAAGACAATGGAGTCAAACACATCAGACACAATTCTGCTGCATAATAAAGAGAGTTTAATATGCTTGAAGGCTTTTGAATTATGTTTTCTGTATTATTTTTCTTTTCCCAAATTTTAGTAGTCACAAATTTAAGTCGTTAATTGCATATTATATTGAATTTTGAAATTTAAGTTCTATCTATCCCTTCTTCTGTGGAGATTTAACATACTCTTCTCTATTCTTCTGTCTTTGGACATTGGGTTGTTGACATCTCCAGGTTATTATACTAAGCACTGCAATGAACAGGTGTGTGCATGTGTCTTTTCAAATTAATATCTTTGTGCGTGGGGATAGTTACCTAAAGATGGAATAACTGGGCCATGGGAAAGTTCTTCTCATACTTTTCGAGAAAATCTCTGCAATGTTTTCCATGGAGACGGAAACACACAACTTTTCCCACCAACAGTGAATGAGGGTTCCTTTTTTAACTACATCCCTGCCAACACTGTTTCCAGAATTTTTCAAATATGTTATTTTCACTAGTGTGAAATGTTACCTCACTGTTGTTTTAATTTTCATTTCCACAATGAGCACTTTTTCATAATCCACGTGCCTTCTTTGTGAAAGTGTCTTCATTTCATCTCCCTTATGAATGGTCTTTTGTTATAACAGACCCACAGTCAACATCATAATATCAAAACTGAAAGCTTTCTTTTGAGATGAATCACATGTAAGGACGTCAAATTTTCTCTTTACTATTCAATACACTTCTAGAACTCATCACCACAGCAATTAGGCAGGAAAAAGAAATCAAAGATATCTAAATTGGAAAAATAAGAAGTTAAACTATTTAGAAGTTCCCACATTTTCATACATAGAAAATCCTAGACACCACTGAGATAATCTTTGAAATAATAAAAACAAAAGAACAAATTAGCAGACTACAAAACCAATACATAAAAACTGGCTATATTTCTATTTGCAAATATTACACAGAATAATTTTTAAGTTTCTACTAGGAGAAATACAAGAGGACACAAAGAGGCATAAACATATTCATGTTTATTGACTGAAAAAAATAACATTTTTAAAATGGCAATTCCACAAACATTCTTTAAGAACTTAGGACAATTTTTTTTTATTTTTTTAAATTGAAAATCTCAAATATTCAAATTCTAAGAAAAAAATAAGATGGGTGATATTGCATTTCCTGTTTTAAAAATATATTATAAAGCTATACTGATCAAAACTATGTGAAGCCTGACTAAAGACAGACCCACAAACTAATGGACTAGAATAAAGATCCCAGAAATAAAACCTTATATTTTTTGACACTTAATCTATGACACAAGAGATGGTTTTACAAACTGGAGCAAGGAAAGTCACTCTAACAAATGTTTTAAATAGATAGCCACTGCAAAAACATGTGAAAATGGATTCATATCTCACACCATACACATAAGTCAATTCCAAGTGAATTAAAGTTGTTGAGTTTAGAGTAATATACATATAATATATATACACATATATATTTATATATATGCTTATGTATGTACTAATGTATGTGTACATATATAACACATTGATAACATTGAGGAAATCATTGACAGAATTTTTCTAGAATACATACTTAAATATGATTTCAACAAACTGATTTCAATGAAAAATACACACCAAAAAATGGATCTATATGAACTTAAGAATGCTTTAACATGTAAAAAGAAACAATAAAATAAAAAGAAACCCTACTGTATGAGGTAAAATATTTGTGCACAGTGCAACAGGTAAAAACTTATTATCCAAGATATATTAAATCCCTCACAAAGTTTGACAACAAAAGAATTTTAGAGTCTTAATATTCTGAAGAATACAGGCATATATGTCAAAACACAAATACAAAGATATCACATATTAATTTCCAAATACTATTTTTCTCAACACAGATATGTATGTAGTTTTAGTAAGATGTATTGCCTGCTGTCTCTGCTTCAGTTACTTCAAAGGTGGCATGTAAAAATTAATTTTGAACTTTTTGAACTTTGCTAAATTTTCTTTTGCTTCATATTTTCTTATTTCAAAATGGAGATACTTAAACTTCATAATGTTGTTCTAGATGATCATTGCCTTAGTTTACCCATTCCTAAACCTGTGGTCTTGATGCCCATTTTAAAGTGGTAGAACACTCCAGATTCTCAGCAAAATCTCCAAGTGTTGAAAGTAGATCTAGGGTTCTCTTATGTCCTAATTTAATATGACAAATTTCCTACTAGGTCCTAGGATGAGTATTCTTTTTATTTGTATTCATTTGGCCACCCTGGAGACTTGTTTTATCTTCAATTTTCCTACAACTACTATGAGTTAGTTGTGAGTTAAACTACAGGTGAGCTAAATGATAAAGGGGTACAAAGTAAACTTTGGCATAAGCAAAGATGAATAGTTCTAGACAGCTTGGAATTGGAAGAAGAAAAGGTGAAGAAGCAAGGAAGAATAAAATGAGATGAAAAGGGGAGAAAAGAGCAGAGAAAGGAAGTAAAGAGCAGTTACTTACTATCATTTGGAATTTACATCATTTACAGTTTCGTATCTCATAAAACTGTACACTTAATAGTCCTGCTAAATAGTCAGGTTCTTCTTCCTTATCAAATGAATTTTATGTCTATCCATTCTCTTACTTCCACATTATCTCCCTCTTTCCATAACCAGGCAAGCAAAATTGTTTTTACTTTACTATGTAGAACAAGTCAGCTCTTCTTTCAGTCTCCTTAAAAATCTCCTTATAAGTCAAGATGTGCTTTGAAATATTTTCACTCACATCCCCTTTAGACAAGAGCATTTACTAGTTAATAGAAAGCAGACCCTTAGGCACATACTCAAAAAGATTTAAAAGCAGTGACTTGAACACCTATTTGTTCACCTATGTTTATAGCACCATTACTCACAATGATCAGAAGTGGAGATAACCCAAATATCTGTAGATGGGTAAATGGACTAAGTGTGATATATATACCCAACAGAATCTTATTCAACCTTTCAAATTAAGGTGATTCTGGCAAAAACTACAACCTAGGTGAACCCCAGAGACATACAAAGTGAAATAATCCAGACACAAAAGGATAATAATGTGTGGGTTTACTTATATGAGGTATAGCTATAATACTCAAACTCAGAGGCACAAAAAGAATGAAGTTTGCTATAGATTGGGGAAGAGCATAAATAAAAACTTGTCTAAAAGGATTCAGAATCGTAGGTTTTAAAAGTTCCAGAGATAGAATGCACTGCACAACATTGTAAATAAATGTAAATTTCTATATACCAATGGTTAATTTTATAGTACGCATATGTTAGCACAATAAAAATAAGTCAAAAAGAAGCACTTGATTTTCAAAGGCCAATAATTTTTTACTCCAAAATACAAACACTTTTTGAGTTTTAAAACTGTAATCTTAAATGGGCCTGGAGTATAGATTTCTACAATAAAGAGTCAAACTGAGAAAAACACATGCCCATGTAAGAGTTTTTTTTTTTTTTTCAAAATTTAAAAGGGAACCCCATAGCCTGGGGTAAGAAATGCAGCAGACATTCAGCACAATCAAATCTGAATATTTGTTGGTAGACAAGAATTAAGGGTAACAAGAGTAGCACTTTGGCAGGTTCTTCAACTGTTTTGGGGGAGAGAAAGCAGAAAAAAGTAGTTCTGTCTTGGTCTTCTCTCCATTGCAAGCACAGTTTTAAGAACATTTAGGAAAAGAATCAAAGAGATTCCTTGTGCTCAGATAATTTCAGTGAAAAAGTAATGTATATTATTTTCCGTGAAATTCATTATACATACACACATATATGTATATATATGGAGATAGAGATAGAGAGAGGAGAGAGAGAGAGAGAGAGAGAGAGAGAGAGAGAGAGAGAGAGAGAGAGGGAGAGGGAGAGGGAGAGGGAGAGGGAGAGGGAGAGGGAGAGGGAGAGGGAGAGGGAGAGAGAGAGGGAGAGGGAGAGAGAGAGGGAGAGGGAGACTATGTTAGAGAAGATCCAAACAAATGAGTTAAGGGCCCCAGACTTGCAGATTCAATGATATACAGAAAGCATGACCAGATTGATCTGTACAATAGAATAGCAATGGGGCTACCAAGATGCTTTAGAGCACTTCTTCACTATTTTAAGAATTTAGAGATTTATGGAATGTGTGTCTGAAATTAGTCTAAAATCCTTCATCGGAGCTTGAGTGATAAAACAGTGGGTAGGCATTTGCCTTGCATGTGGCCAGCCCAGGTTCCATTCCCAGCATCCCGTATGGTCCCCCCAAACATCGCCAGGAGTAACTCCTGAGTGCAGAGCCAGGAGTAACCCTTGAGCATTGCTGGATGTGACACAAAAAGAAAAAAAAAATCCTTCATGGTCTGCAGAAGTTGTTGGAAGTGAGTTGACCCACAGTAGAGCTACTAGCCAATAAAGTAGCATTAGTCACATGTCGGTATAATTAAATTATATATATATATATATATTCCAATATTAGGTGCTCATTTGCATTAGGCACATTTCAAACAACATTAGTGACATGAAGCTTGTGGTTATCCAATTAAACAGGTACATATAGAAAGAACATCCCCTGCAAGAAAGGAAGTTTTATCAAACAGCACTGGGTTAGACCTAAGAGCTACAATGGCAATTTATGTGCCTGAACACCAAAGAATCATTTGGAATAGACACAAAGAATCCTGCCTTTTGCTAACATGGACAGAAAAGGGCAAGAAAATTGGTACATTCTGTCCCCTAACATTTTTTTCTTTTTGGGTCACACCCGGTAATGCCCAGGGGTTTCCTTGCTTTGCACTCAGAAATTACTCTGGCAGTGCGCAGGGGACCATATGGGATTCTGGGAATCAAACCCGGGTCGGCTGCGTACAAGGCAAACACTCTACCCACTGCACTCTAGCTCCAGCCCCCTGATATTTTTAAACACCCAGAATATAGAGAATTTAAGGAATAGAGTAAAAGTTCAGTCTTAGGAAAAATGTAGAGCTTCCAGAAAATAGAGCCTCATGGATTAAAATGTGCATCATATCTCACATCAATTACATTTCCCTGAAGTAAAACAGACCAAACTGTTGTGTACAAGTAACATAACACATTTTCAAAATAAAATTTGACCGTATCACCACGTATAGAAAATATTTAGTGAATGCAATGTTTATTACTAGGCCAATTATTCAGGTGGTCCTCAAAACTGGTAGTTTTTCTTCTGATGACTGCTTTATAAACTCACACTGTTATGACAACACAAAATAAAAGTGAAAGTCTTAGAAGACACACATGTTTAAAATAGACAAAACTGAGACCCAAAATATGTTTTGCTTGTTTTGCTTTGCTTTTTGATCCATACCAGCTGTGCTCAATTCTTTTTTTTTTTTTTTTTTTTTTTTTTTTTTTTTTGCTTTTTGGGTCACACCCAGCGATGCTCAGGGGTTACTCCTGGCTTTGCACTCAGGAACTACTCCTGGCGGTGCTTGGGGGACCATATGGGATGCCGGGGATCGAACCCGGGTCGGCCGCGTGCAAGGCAAACGCCCTACCCGCTGTGCTATCGCTCCGGCCCTGTGCTCAATTCTTACTCTTGGCTCTGTGCACCAGTAACCACATGGGATGCGAAGGATCAAATAAGGGCCAGTTGCATGCAAGGGCGACACGCTGTTTGATTTCTCCACTCAACTGAGATATATTTTAAGTGGCATAGCACATGTAGAGAATGTGCAATGTGACTTGCTTTCAGGCCCAACCACTGGCACACACCCCTGCTCCCCTTCCCTTCCCCCCTCCTCTACACCTCTGGCCAAGCACTTCAGGAGTGGACCTAGAGGTCTTGCCAGAGAACTGAGAACTGCTTGGACTAGCCATATTTTTTCCGGCTCATGAGCATGTCCCTTAGGAATAAAATTATGGAAATTGAAAGAAAACCTACTTTGAAAAAAAAAATAAATTGATAGGAGCCAAGAAGCCCAAAGGCCTCTAAGACTAAAAACTCAGTCATTGATGCAGTGGTCCCTAAGAAAGTTTTATGGAGTTCAAATTCCAGCATATAGCAGCTTCTTGTACCTACTGACCAAAACAGAATTGCCAAAGGCTGTACTGTCAAATTCACAATGATCAGTTAACAATTGTTTAAATCAAACTGTGGCCGTGGTTGTTAGAGTTGCTGATAAAATAAGGAGCAGTAGAGAGTGAGGTGGTGAAACTGTTGAGATCACACTAGCAGCTGAGATGCAGAGTGTGAAAGCAGAGACACAGGAAGGAAGAGGTCAGTTGAGACCTTTGCAACAACACGTTTGCAGACTCTAGTACAACAAACCCTGCAACTCACTGTCTCTATCTCTCCTGGTACTGGGGCCTTAGGTGATGGAGTAAAAAGAGAATTATTGAAAACATAAACCTTAGTGACACTCATTCTTAATGTGCAAACCCCCTTCTGAGAGTGAGAACTGGACTTCAAAATAAATAATAAACATCTTTGGCAGGTCAGATTGGGGGGTTTTAAAGTTAGGCTGGAAATTTGAAGGGGAGAGGAGAGGTATTAAATTAGCTCCTTGGCACAACTGCTACGGATGTTTGTATGATCTAGGAGTTTATGGGTTTCTGGAAAAGTTGAAGTTCCCTGCAGTCTCCTCCTACTTCCGAAGCAACCACCCACGCTCATTGTCAGCCAAGTTTAAAGTCAACAGACCCTGTGCAGGGGAGGCGCTGGTGGTAGGGGGAGAGAAAAAATAAACACAACACGAAAAGACAACTGGACAAAAACACAGTGACATCATCCCAACCCATTGTTCTCCCTCCCTCATCACAAAGTCACAGCTGCTGGGATTTGTTTTAAATTTAGCTCCTCTAGGTCCATGTTCAGCATTAAGTACAGAGAAAAACACTACATTAATAAACCTTAGCAAATGATTCTAACAAGAGTGATAGAATTTTTTTTTTTACTCAAATATTTTAGAATTCCATTTAGGTGATTCTTTACCTCCAAGGGCAGCCAACTTCAAGAAAAGAGTTTAAGCAATTTTTATATAAAAATTCTGGACATGTGAGTCTTCCATCATAGGATCTGAGCAAAGACCCAGATGGACAGGAGCTTCCAATAGACAACTTACTTTAATTAAGATGAAACTTCCCAGGAATTTTTTTGTAAATATTTAGGGGGTGCTCAAAAGTCTTTTGTACAGAGTTTGCTTACATAGATCCAGATTCAATCCTTGACACCTCATTGTCCCCCAGATATTACCAGAAGTAGCCTGTGAGCAATAGTGGGTGTGCCCCACCCATACTTATTTTTTCTTGAAATATTTAGAGGGCTGTGCAATTTTCAGGTGTGGAAATAAGTCATGAAAATAAGTGCAAATATGGATATGTTTGAGAAAATGAAGAATGGAGGAAAAAAAAAATTTGCTGAGTACCTGCACATCTGACCTTTATAAACAGCTTTCTGATTGAAGGTTTTATTCACAACTGTGTTACACATTAATCTCCTTATTTTGTAGATAAGGATCTAGTCACTCGTGAAGGCAAAGCAAATAAACCAACAGGCAGAACTTCTAAGGAGCAAGACTTGGATTTGAATTTAGGTCTTAATCGTTAACACAAAGCTAGAAACTCAAAAACAGCTTCATAAGCAGTAAATCTGCAGTGATAACTAATTTAAAGCATTCAGCCATAATTAGGGAGTGTCTAGAGTGTATTGGCGACTGCTATGGGTAAAGGAAAAATGGCGGGTTATGAAAACGTCAAGCTAGAAAAAAAATTGACAACTTCAAATTCCCATCAATTTCAGAGTATTTACAAGGGAAAAATGAAGTGTTCTTCCCTCTCCCACCCATCCAAAGCCTATGTATACACCATTCTATTCATTTCTCCATACAGCATGGGAATGTTTTTAGCCTGCTTCCAGAACTCAAACTTTAGCACCTCCAGTCACAAAAGCAAAGGAAAATTATTGGGCTATTATCTTAAGTGAAAGTATGGCTCAGTTCCTCTTTGTCTGGTTCTCTGACTTGCTGAAATTAATGCAAGACAGCACTGATAGCTAGTACAAAGTAATTTTGTAACCTATCATGTATTCTATGCCACCAGTGATTATTTTTAATTAGCAATCAATTTTGTAATGTCATATGCAGTTTCTTATTTCTAAGCAAAACATAATATCCAAGGAAAACTGCAGGTATAGACTGATTCAGAATATTCAATATCATATTTAAAGACAATGAAAATTTCCAGCATCAGTCGCATTATCCCAATTCTGATATGGTTGCTAAGTAAACAATAGTGATTTCCTAAGTTCTAGTCTCTTAAATGAATTGCCCCAAAATATTTCACGAAGCACATTATAAAACATGTGGGGGCTGGAGTGATAGCACAGCGGGTAGGGCATTTGCCTTGCACATGGCCGACGTGGGTTCGATTTCCAGCATCCCATTTGGTTTCCTGAGCACCATCAGGAGTAATTCCTGAGTGTAGAACCAGGAATAAGCTCTGTGTATTGCTGGACATGGCCCCCAAAAAAGTAAAAAAAAAAAAAAGACATGTGTTCTTGCTGCATTCAAGGTATCACTGTATCACTGTCATACCATTTTACATCAATTAGCTCGAACAGGCACCAGTAGCATGTTTATTTGTCCCTGTTGCATGCTAGTGTAGCCCAATGGCATCTTCTCCTTCCAGGAACACAAAGAACATGTTGTTGTTACTGTTTCTGGCATATCAAGTACGTCACAGGTAGCTTGCCAGGCTCTGCTTTCGCTGTATTACTATAAATAATTTCTAGGTCTATATTTTTTGTCAGACATTATAAAATGGCAATGATGAGCCAATGCTTCCTTCTTGTCCTCCCTCCCTTTTGCGTCTTTCCCCCTTGCTTGATTTCTTCTCTCTCTGTTTTTTTTTCTACTGCGTACTATCTCCAAGCATATAACAGAGCATGTTTATTTCCAAGAGATCTCTACATTCTAACGTAATATAGCTAATTATATATCTAATCCATTTTAACAGTGGAATTCATAAACTAATGAGAGCATTCAATTTTCACTATCATTAAGTCTTTTTTATCCACAGAAAAAAATGTGGTGAAATTTGTTTTTTCCATTTTGTTTCTGACTAGTTTAATCAAATAACTTCTCGAAGTATATCACTTTTCATTTTAAATGTAGCCTTAAAACAACAGGTTAATAACTGCCTATATTTAAACTGTGGGTTTTATGTGCTATGCTATTTTATATTATGCATTACCAGTTTTATAGACTTAGCAGAATAAAATCATCATTGATCTTTCTCATATGAAAGTTATTAAGAAAAACGTTGTAAACTTCAACTGATTAAAATGTTACTTAAGATGCTTTATTAAAATTTATTTTAAAGCCATTTTTCTCATTAAGATTTGACAAATCTGGAGGGCACTTCATTTAATCTCCTTTATGAGGCTAGGCTGTTTTGCATGCAAAGAAGAACCTGAAGGACTGTGAGATTCCAGTGAAACTTGGGAGGTCTATGCTGGAAATACACACACTGATTCTTTCATATCTGCTCTGAAAACCATTTCTCATCCAATCAAAGAAGGAAGAAAGAACAGGAACCATAATCTCATTAATCTAGTTTGTTTTTGGCTGTTGTTGTTTTATAAACAATGATAAATGGAGCAGTGAATAACTGCCATTTACAATCAGTGTGATTCTTCTACTCATTGTAGGATACTTTAATCAATGAATTGATTAAAGTATCCCTTATAACAATTCAACAAAGATGATATTAGGAAAATTAGAAAACTGTCAAGAAATAGCAATTGAAGGCCTGAAGTAATAAAATAGTGGGTAGGGTGCTTGCCTTACACACTGCTGATCTGGCTTTGATCCCCGACACCACATATGCTCTTCCTAGTTTGACCAGGAATAATCCCTGAGCACTGAGCCATAAATAAGCCTTGAACACTTCCAGGAGTGCCCCCCAAAAAAGGAAAAAATAAAAACAAGAAAGGAGATGTTATAATTTTAATGTTTAATCCTTCCCAAAGGCAGTACAATATTTTTTTCAGTTAGGTAGATTCAAGACTTACATAATGTAATCTATTAAAAAATCATGAAATTGTTATTAGTACTATTATTTTCATTCTGCAGGTGAAGACGCTAAGGTATAGGTAACCAAAGTGATTTTACCAATCTATTGTATTTAAAAGTAAACTAGAATATAAAGCACAGATGCTTGATTCGAAAAATCCATACTCTGAAGCTCTACAGGCTTGATCCTTAATGTGTGGATAGGCATGGATAGATAGGCAGCATTAGTCTCAGCTGTGAGTTTCTGAGAAGTTCATTATCTGCTTTAATTGCATACTGACATTTGAGAGAACTGTTTATAATTATATAGATAGTCTATGTTGCATTATAGATTTCTTTATACCTTACTGCCTGCATATACATAGCTGCAGGGGTATAGATCAGAGGTAGAGTAAATGCTTTACAAATATTAGGCTCTTGGTTTGATACCTCGTGTGTGTGTGTGTGTGTGTGTGTGTGTGTTAACCTATATATGTTATATATGCAAGACAAGACTAGAAGACAAATAAGAATATTATGGAAATAATATTCCCATAATATTTGGGAATAAAAATAATAATTGCATGTCACCATATACTACTTTTCGCAGAAGCTTATAAGATAATACGAATATGCTGTACTCTTATGTACTCGTAGACAATTATGAAGGGAGTGGTCATGATTCAATCACCCAGAGACTACCTCATTGACTCACACCATGGAAATATGCCAAAATTGCCTATGAAGGACTGTCCAAAAACAATAAAAAAATTATCTTACAAATTTTTTATTAAGTGGCAATAAGTTTTATTCATCCAAATACAATATGAAAAAGTGTTTTTATGAGCATTTCCTAATAAATCGGGAAAATTGGTGACGCAACTGTTAAAAAACAGAAAATGTTTTTTCTTTATTAAATGTTTTAAATAGCTGAAAGACCAAAAACATATTTAGTGCAAAACATAATAAAGTTCTTTTATTGATTAAAAGTACTGAACTTAGTATTTGAATTACATAAGGTATATTGGATTCTTATGCCTGTTTCCTCAGCTAAATTGTGAAATTTATTCTTAATTTATTCTAGAAAATGACACAAACATTTATAAATTATGTGGGTTTTACATTTAAAAAAATTTTTTTTGGCTTTTTGGGTCACACCCGGTGATGCACTGGGGTTCCTCCTGGCTCATGCACTCAGGAATTAACTCTTGGCGGTGCTCAAGGGACCATATGGGATGCTGGGAATTGAACCCGGGTTGGCTGCATGCAAGGCAAATGCCCTACCCAATGTGCTATCGCTCCAGCTCCGGGTTTTAAATTTTTAATATACCTAGGATGTTGTGGAGCTATATTAATTGCATAGCAAATAAATGTTTATTGATACCTATTCATTAAAACAAAATTTGCTCAGGTTGCCTGTGGTTCTGTAGCACTGTCCTGCTGTTCATGGATTTGTTTGAGCGGGAACCAGTAACGTCTCCATTGTGAGACTTATTGTTACTGTTTTTGGCATATTGGATACACCAATTCCAATATGCCAAAAACATATTTTTGGCACTGGGGAGCTTGCCAGGCTCTGCAGTGGGGGCAGGATACTGTTGGTAGCTTGCTGGGCTCTCTGAGAGGGAGGGAGGAATTGAACCTGGATTGGCCCTGTGCAAGGCAAATGTCCTACCCACTGTGCTATTGCTCCAGTCCTCAGGATCCCTAAATCAACACAATTCCTTTAAAGAAAAAGGAAAAGAACTGGATCTTACACATTGTTGCATCTGTCATGAGTAGAACTTTGAAAGAATATGAAGGTTTACAAATTTAACAAATGAGTGTAAAAGTATCATGAAAATAGAAAGCCATCATGTTCTAGAAGTGGATCATAAAGTATGCTATTCAAAGCTCCCAGAAGAAAGTGTCATAGAATGCCTGACCCTGTCCCTGGCTGTATTCAGCGGGGCAGCTCAGAGAGGGGCAGGTTGAGTTTCCCTCCAGGTACCAGCATAATCCCTCAGCCTCACCTATGGGGAAACCTGCAGAAAAACTCAGGTATGTGGGACCCTTAACTTAGATCTTAAAGCTCACTTGGAACGGTACTGGGCATCCTGCCCCAAGATCCCCAGTTTTCCAGTAGCTTGGCAGTCACACCCACAAACTGCCCCCAGCACCATATAATCTCATCAATGGCCAAGATCCAGAGACCATGAAATAAAGCTCCCAGAAAAGGGAGCTACAACCTGGGCACACAGCCTAACAACCTCTTATACTCTAGCCCACTGATATACCAAAAACAGCATACATTTGTTGGCGTTTAACATACATGCTTGTAATCTCTTATACAAGGGCTTAATTGGCTCTAGGATGAAATACAACAATCTTCACACACTTTCTTCTTATGGTGGTGGAAAGATGCATGGTGATGGGATTCGTATTTGAATATTATCTGAAATAAACTATTGTAAACAACTCTTTAAAAATAAAATTGAATTAAAAAAGAAATATTCTCTTCACTGTCACTGTCACTGTCACTGTCATCCCGTTGCTCATCAATTTGCTCCAGCGGGCACCAGTAACACCTCCATGTGAAACTTTTTGTTACTGTTTTTAGCATATCGAATACACCATGGGTAGCTTGCCAGGCTCTCCGAGAGGGGCAGAGGAATCAAACCTGGGTCGGCTGCGTGCAAGGCAAAACCCTACCCGCTGTGCTATCACTCCAGCCCATATTCACTTCAAATAAAAAAAATGATCCTATGTATAGTAGCGGTATGAATATTTTACATTTTAAAATATAAGTTATCAAAACCATTGTAGCATTGTAACACTGTCGTTCCATTGTTCAATGATTTGCTTGAGTGGGCTCCAGTAACGCCTCTATTGTGAGACTTGTTGTTACTGTTTTGGGCATATCGAATACACCACAGGTATCTTGCCAGGCTCTGCCGAGTGGGAAAGATACTCTCAGTAACTTTCCGGGCTCTCTGAGAGGGATGGAGGAATTAAAACCGGATCAGTCACATGCAAGGCAAACACCCTATCTGCTGTGCTATCGCTCCAGTCCAGCAAAACCATTATGACCTAAAAAATCTATGAATTAGTTAAATAAGACTATTCTCAGTTTTTCATTGATATTTTGTTTCTTTTTAGTTTTTAAACTTGTGATTCTATATTATTCATAATACTTAAGTTGATAAAGACTTTTGCATTCATATTTTCTTAGTTAATATCTATCTAAAAGTTAAATTATTAGAAGTCAACATTTATGAGCAGAGCTCAGAAATCTGAAACACACTTGATGATTTTAGTAGCAAATTACATTGAGTCCATATAAATCAATGTTTCATATCAAAGACAAAATTATTAAAAACAAAAAATAACTAAAATTCAGGCTTTAATTATGACATATTCTTCAAAGCCCTTCAAATCCACAAATTTTGCTTATTTCATTATTTGAGAAAATATGGAAAGAAGAAAAATATAAGTTAAAAAAAGGAAATGGAATAATTTGGGACAAGATAAAAATCTAGGTCCTTTATTAATTATCAGCTTTCCAATTTCTATTCAAAAGTACAAGTCATGAGTATTCATTAAAAATAATTTCTACCAACCAGCCATTACATTTCGTTAAAGAAAAGAAGGACTAGAAAGATAGTATGCTTGATAGTACAGTTTGATAGTTTGATAGTAACGGTTAAGGCATTTGCTTTGCATGTGGTCAATTCTGGTTGGGATACTCTACATTACATATGCTTCCCCAAGCATTATCAGGAATGACCAATGAGCACTGAGCCAGAAATCAGTCCTAAGTACCACCAGTTGTGCCTACCTGAAAAAAAATAAAAGAAAAGCACGAGAAAAAAAAAAGCTTCATTTTTTAAAAATAATTCAAAAAGTAAGCTTGTTTGGTTTTAACATACTTGCTTGTATTCTTTTATATACATTCTTCGTCCCTCTCAGAGAGCCTGGCAAGCTACCAAGAGTATCCTGCCCTCATGGCAGAGCCTGGCAAGCTCCCCGTAGTGTATTCAATATGCCAAATATGGTAACAATAATGGGTCTCATTCCCCTGACCCTGAAAGAGCCTCCAATAGGGCACTATTTGGAAGGATGAGTAAGAAGAAGCTGCTTAAAATCTCATGGCAGGGACAAATGGAGAAGTTACTGGCACCCACTCAAGCAAATCAATGAACAACGGGATGATAACAGTAATATAGTAATACAGTGAAGTGAATTCACTCAATATGGGATTAGATAGTGATTCCTAAGCTAATTACTACATTTACAATCAAACCATGAATTTGGCACAAACATAAAAAGATGTGATGAGAAAATGTTCTGAAGAAAGAAGCATCCTAGTATTTAAAAAACCTGAAGGTCTAGGAAAGGTGACCAAAATAACAGTAAATTTTAAGGAATTGCATAATGTAATCGACATTTTAAAAAGCATATGGAATGGTATAAATTAAACATAAACAGATTTTTTATTCTGTCAAATTTAAATCTCTGAGAAAGCATTAGGAGCCAAAATTCAACTTGGAACATTTCCTTTGTTCCTGTGGTGAGTATTTTTATTCAGGATGTTCTTTTGGGTTTTCTTGGCTCTATTTAGAGTAAGGCTCATGCCTGTCTTTCTGCCAACTATGTTAATAGATTTCTAAACCAGTTTAATAAAAATAAACAGGTGGCACAATATATGAGAAAGAAAAGACCTTTTTTTGTTTTTCTTCATTAGTTATGAAGTATTTTAATCAAATTTCGTAATCTGTTCTTAAGCACATGATTGATGATTTAAGATAAGATATATAATGCAACATACATTCAGTAAATCTAAGGGCAGGTAAATATCTCCATTTTCTATAATGTCCACTCAAAAACTCCCAATATAAATCAATCAGTGAAAATCAAACTGCTGAATTTTCTATGGCTCTCACTGGCATCTTATTGGTATGAGAGTGGCTTTTATATAGCACCATACCATTTTGATTACTATAACTTTGTACAAGAATTTATTATCAAGAACTACCATGCCTCCCATCTGATTTTTCTTAGAATACCTTTGGGCGTTTGGTGAGTCCAGGCAAAATTAAATAGATTTTTGTCTAAATCCTTGACATATATCATTGGAACTTCGATGGGAATTGTTAAATCTGTATAATGCATTGGGTAAGAGGTCAGTTTGACAGTGTTAATTCATATAATTCATGCACAGGAAATATTTATCTATATCTTTCTCCTTCCTACCTCTTTCTCTGTCCTTTCTCTTCTCTAACTTTCCTCTCAGCAGAGACTCAGAATTCAGTAATCATATGGAAAAAGAAGTTCATTTTCATTTGTTTTAAGAAAAAGACAGATTAAAATGATGTATTCAAATTTATTTTAAAGCCATAATGAGATATTATCTCACCAGTGAAAATGGTATATTCTAAGAAGACTGGAAACAACCACTGTTGGAAGAGATATGATGAAAAATGTTTTCTTTGTTGACTGGAATGTTATCTAGTTCAACATCTATGGAAAATAGTATAGAGACAAAAAATTATGAAGGTCAGACATATTGTAAGGCACTTGTCACACCTATATCTGACATGGGTTCAATATCTGACACCACAAATGGTCCCCCAAGCACTGTTAGGAGCAAAGAACCAGAAGTAAGCGCTGAGCACCAGTGGCTGTGTTGCGCACGTGCACACACACACACACACACACGCATGCACACACACACATACACACACAAATAAGAACAGAGTGCTTCCACACAACCTATTTCTTGGTATCTAACCCAAGAATGCCAAAACATTAAATATAAAATATGCATACATAACTGTGGTCTTTTCAGTACTTATGGCAATAAACATACAAAAACATGAAATCCTGTTGATCGTCGAGTGGCTCAAGCGGTCTCAGTAACCTCTACATTCGTCTTATCCCTGAGATTTTAGAAGCTTCTTTCTTCTTGGCCTTCCCAACAATGCCGCATTGGAGGCTCTTTCAGGGTCAGGGGAATGAGATTCAGCTGGTTACTGGCTTTGGCATATAAATACACCATGGGAAGCTTGCAAGGCTGACAACAAACAGCATACAGAAATAATTCAAAAGTCCAACAATAGATGCTTAAATTTGTGGCATATGTAGACAATGGAATACTATGTAGCTATAAAAATATGGAATCTTTCAGCTCACTGAAACTTGGTTTGAACTTGTTGAGATTATTATGTTAAGTGAAATAAGTCAGAGGGAGAAAAACAAATAGCATTTGAACTCATTTTGTAGCATACAGAGAAACAAGAGACTAGAAAACATTGAATGAGGTCAAAGCCTTGACCTGTGGTTGTAAAACTAAATCTAGTAAGCAGTGTGTGTATGGAGCAGAGAAGAGAAGTGAAGAGGCAGACTATAAAGGACACAGGGACAGTGTGAAGGCTCTTGGGGACTTTAGTGGTGAAGGAACAATAACTTTGTTCACCAAATCCATGAAAATTAACTTTATTGAATATTGTTACCTGAACCACATTCAAATTAAATTAAATTTTCTTCAAACACAAATGAGGAGCTAGGGATATACTAAATGCATTAAAGAACATAGCTTATGTGGTGGACATCACTGAATTCCTCAGCACAGTGTGGGCCCTGAGCAACAACTTGGAGTACAGTCAACTATGGCCCAAATGCTCAACTCCCTAAAATAAAAGATGCTGAGCTTTTCCTTCTCATTCTGGACTTATTAATAGTTACTAAGAAAAGTTTGTCTCAGTACATAGTGAAATTCATTTTGTAGCACTTTGTAAAGCTAATTAACTAAAAATGTGTTACTATTTTTAATATGTATTTTTCCTCTTGAAAGAGTATGTTAGCTTTCACATCTTCTACAGAAACTTTCACGTGAATTATTGAAGGTTTTAAAAACAATAAAAAGAAGACAATGTCGTGTCTAAAGATTTATGAAATGTCTCATTATGTTATATATATATATATATATTTCTAATTCAGTTCAAATTGAATGTATTCAAACATGGTCTGATAATATACCTGATCACTAAATTCTGTGTGGGAAAAATTGATTTGTGGTTCTTTGGGGTTAGTAAGTAGCTGTTAGTAGGAAGTTGGTTTTCTTTTTCTTTTTGGAGGTGGAGAGAGGCTTATAGAAGCTATTACTAAAACTATGTAGAATAATGTTATTTATATAGCAAATTGAATACATAAAGTAATCCACTGAATCAACTTTAAATTTAAATTGAACTTTTTTATTTCAGTCAGAAGTTCTGTAATATTGTAGACCCAAAGGTTCCTGCTTTTATTATGAAAATCAACACTCAGAACTGGCGTTCTTTAAACATAGCAGTTCCTTGAAAAATGCAGAGCTTTCAATAGAAAATTAAGTACCAAACTGACATTGTCTTCTTTTTAAATTTGGGAGTTGGGTAATCACAACTTACTCCTGGCTATGTTCAGGTATCACTCCTGGTGGGTTTGAAGAACCTTATGGGGTGCTGAGGATTGAACCCTGGTCAGTCACATAAGACAGGTATACGCTACCCTCTGTTCTAGCACTCCAGCCTCTTCACTTCACATTTTAAATTTGCTGGCTAGATCAACTTGTTTTAAGCATGCATAAATAAATGTGATGTTTTCTGAGAATTAAGAAAATGACAGTATTTGAATGGCTACATTAATTTTGCAGTGACTGATTGGTTGCATTAATTTGCCCATCACTCTATATGATAAAACTTGATGTGAGCAAAAGAAGTATCACTGTCATCCAATTGCTCATCAATTTGCTCGAGCGGGCAGTCATCTCCCTCGTGAGATTGTTGTTACTGTTTTTGGCATATCATATTTGCCACGGGTAGCTTGCCAGGCTCTGCCATGTGGGCGGGATACTCTCAGTAGCTTGCGGGCTCTCAAAAGAGGGATGGAGGAATCGAACCTGGGTTGGCCACGTGCAAGTCAAATGCCCTACCCGCTGTGCTATAGCTCCAGTCAAAAGAAGTATATAATGGTCATCAAGTTCATCAGGTTTATATTAATTATAGAGTCAATAGATTTAACTTGATTTTTTATCGTTACTTAATCTACAAGTATTTAAAGCAAATAATGCCAGTTAATTTGGAACATTGGTGGTGGAGAATGGGCACTCGTGGGTACTCGATCATGTATGACTGAAACGTAAGCACAAAAGTTTATAAGTCTGTAACTGTACCTCATGGTGATTCATTTAAATAAATAAATACAATTTTAAATAATTCCTGGAACAAGCAAGTACCCACATACAAAAATAATGCTGGAAGGAGGAAAAGAAGAAATAGAGGGAGAGAAGAAGAAAAGATGGAGGGGAAAATGGGGACTAAGCAATAAACTGTTAGTGTTGTTTCAGAATTTTTTCTGAGTTTCTATAACAAATCAGTTCCAAAATTGGCATAAAGGATCCATTATTTTTCAAAAAAAGTTACTACTTTAATAAGTAAACTTAAATTTAATTCTAGAAGTTGCCAAACTTTGTCATTATATTTTCTGACTTATTGTACAATTAAATCCAAATAGTACAAGAACGATAAAATACATGTCAGTTGTTTTCATACAAACCTATATTAAATATTTTTAGGTATGATACAGAGTTAAGAAACATTTATAATGTGCCAGAGAGATAGTACAGTGGGTAGGGCACTTTCCTTTAACATGGCCAATAAGTCTCTGATCCCTAGCATCCTCAAGGTCACCAGGCCCTGCCAGGAATGTTCTCTGAGCACAGAGATCAAGCCAAGAATAAGCTGTAAATAAAAACAAAAACAAAAAAATAACAAAAGAAAAGAAAAGAAAAGAAATTCCATACATGAACAAATATACACATTCATGCCTATAATAGATTATTTCCTTCACTAAAATTTTATTGATATGGGTATAGTTAAAAGAATCTGAATCATGGATTATGTTGATTGATTTCCAGATGTTAAACCATCTTTGCATCCCCGGGATGAATCCCACTTGGTCGTGGTGTATGATCTTTTTGATGAGTTGTTGAATTCTATTTGCTAATATTTTGTTGAGAATTATTCTTCACTAAAATTTTAAACTATGATTTTAGATAAGTAGCCTAAAAACCAACTGTAGGCTTAAACCATGTCTTGGTTCTCTGCTTCATTTCAAACCAGGATCTCAAAGCCAAAGTATATTCGATGGGTCTTATCAATAGTCTAAGGGTTAAGTAAGTCCATTTTGAAAACTACATTGGTATTAAGAAGATGTATTATTTAAGAAAACAAATGGCATTATAAAGTATACAGGATGTTGTTATTCTGTATGAGGTTATTTGAAAATCTGTATTTAAAATTACATATTACATAGCGGGCCTATTCTATCTAATCAATTTGGTTTCTATTAAAAGTAATTTAACTTTAGAAATCAAATTTTCCTATTCCCTTCCAAATTTATTTCTAATTTCCATATTTTTTCAGCTCTTAAAAAAAATCTTAACAAGGGGCGAGAGAAATAGTACAGCATGTAAAGTACCTGCCTCGCATGCAGCTGTCCTATGTTTGATTCCCTACACTAAAAATGGGACCCTGAGAGGTGTGTGCTGAAAGTAGATTATAGACCAAACACGATGGCCACTCAATGCCTCTATTACAAACCACAACACCCAAAATGAGATAGAGAACAAAAGGGAATGCCCTGCCACAGAGGTGAAGTGGGGTGGGGGGGTGGGGAGGAAGGGGTGGGAGAGTGGGAGGGATACTGGGATCATCGATGGTGGAGAATGGGCACTGGTGGAGGGATGGGTTCTCAAGCATTTTATGACTGAAACACAAGCACGAAAAGTTGTAAGTCTGTAAAAAATAAATAAACAAATAAATAAATAAATAAATAAATAGAAATGGGACCCTCAGCTCTGACCAGAATGATTCCTGAACACAGATCTATGAGTCATCCCTGTGCAGAGTCAGACTCCCAAACAAACAAACAAAAACAGTCCCAACAAGGGCTGGCAAGATAGTTCAACTGGATGGAGCACATGTTTGCATGTAGAAAGGTCAGATTCAATCTATGGAGGTATTACACGGTTCCCTGAGCACTGCCAGAAGTGAACCCTGAGTATATAGCCAGGGTAACCCCCAGAGCAGGAAGTTCCCACAAAACAAGTGTTCATTTAAATCAATCAATCAATCAAACAGTGATATCCACAAATATTTCAGCATAATACATATTTTGTGCTCAAAGAAGAACACTCAAGAATTAAATGCTAATCTTTCAATTTATTATTTGCCAAAAAATTCCATATAGATTGTGGCATAAGTGATTATGCTTCAGCAAGAGACAAAATGCAAATTAACCTTACTTTCCACCCTTGAGGAGTCTTGATTTATGAGTTTCAAAGTGAGCTATTTCCCACCTCCACACATCACCAGGATAAAGGAAATTGGGTATAGTTAAAAGAATCTGAATCAAACTCTAAAGTGGCTTTCTCAGCCACATATTGTCCAAATTGCCTACATTTCTTCAAAGTCCCCATTACTTTTTACAGAAGCCTAAGAAATAACCAAAAATGCTTCTCAACTCTCTGCCAGAGTATTAATATTGCCTCATAAAATTTAGGCAAATATTTTTAAGAAATCTAATAAAAATGAATTATCAGGAAAAATTAAAATGAATAAGCCACAATGATTTATAACCTTTATCAGATAAAAAAAACTGTTTACTTAAGTCCCTATAAAATCTACATGCTAGGACACACAATTCCTCTTCTTAGCTCAAGGCAGTGCTATAAAGAGTTCTAGACCAGTAGGGTCCGTGAGACACTTCCTGGATGGCCTGTGTCTCAAACAAACGTCTTGTTGGCAAAATGTTCTCATTCCTTTCATTGAGAGTGAGAAATAGTGCTATTGTTGTTCGTTATCTTGGTGTTTGGGGAGAAGCAATAAGGTAACTTCCCTCAAAAGGCAGACTGAAGGCCAGAGAGATACCTCAATAGGCTGTCATGCTTTTCCTGCAGACACCCAAATTCCATCCCCGCCATTCTATGAACCCCTGACTACAACCAGGAGTGACCACTAAGCATAGACCCAGAATTACCCCTTAAGCAGTACAGAATGGCACAAACCCAATCCTCCCAGTTTCCTTCCCCCACAAAGACTGAGAAGGCTATTTGCTCATCTGTAATTAACTGCAGAATTTTACCAAAATTGCACCACAAGTCAGAATACTAACACTTTCTAAGACAAGCAACTTAACTGAAGTGGTCGTAAAACAAACAAACAAACAAACAATGTACATTTGGGTTCCAGCACCAAAAGTATTAATTGGATTGATGGTCTTAATAACCCACTTTCTTAAGTGCTACTTTTAAACTTTCACACCTATGGGCACTCAGGAGGTTCATATGATTGTTTTAGCTTTATAGATGTGGGAATGTGAATTAGTGTTTTTTTGGTAGATAAAGAATTAAAAATAGAACTCAAAGCTTAGTGTTGTTTTGCTTTTGTTTCTATTTTTTTGAATGCAGATGAGCCTTGTATCTTGAAAAAATCCTACTCTGTGGGTTGGAACAACAGAACAGAGTTAAGGTGCCACCTTGCCAGGTGTGGTTCTGTAGACTCCAAGTAATCCTGAGATCCGTTCAGGTCATCCCTGGTTCAGTTGACTGAAAATCTCTGGGAAGAGCTCATAGTTCTCCTGAGTACCACTGGGGGACCCACAAAAATCAAAGAAGTTTCTACTGTTACTAGGACAGAAAGCAGGTTTCTTATTTATTACCACCTAAAGTTATCTATACCTTCTAACGATTATTTCCACGTACAACATTAATATTCATTGTCCGACCATAGTGACTATCATTAAAGAAATAATTTACTTTCCTGGAATTAAATCATCTTAGGTATAGCAAAGTATTTAAGTTATAACTATTATAGTATAGCAGTATTTGACAACTAAAAGAAGAAACTACAATTAATTGCAGGCAAAAGATCAGCAATTTTTATTGTAAGTGGCACTGCTTTGGACTTGAATCTCTAAACTAAGCAGTCTATAGAACTATAAGATGATACATTTGTGTTACTTGACCTATCCTGTGCTGTATTATCTATTTGTATGAATAAGATAAAGTAATTTTTCTCTAATCTATAATTCTGCTTATATATAGATGATATTGATAGCATGCAATGACCATTTAAAGTTAGATTTTTAAAACCTTTTATCCTTCCTTAATAGTCTGTGTCATTTAAATGATGATCTACAAATATATTTTTTTATGAAAAGGCAATATATTATGTAGCATCTTCCTTATAGGAATTACAGAAATTCTGAATTGACTCCAAAGAGAGAGCACTTCATCTAGTGCAGGGAACTTAAGAATAGGCTTGTTTAATATTGCTGCAGATCAAAGTAAAATTCTAGATCTCAGGTTTTTAGGAATACTATAGAATAGTCTAGCACCTATGGATAGATCAAGGGGGTCTAAGAATGTTTTCTGCTGGGGCTACATGATGACGTACAATAGATGGATTTTTCCTCTCTGGAATTCTGGGCTCACATGAAATATGTGATTTTAAGTCCCAAATCAAGGGTTTAGTAGAGGTGATGCTTCGGAGGCCTCAGAAGAGAGAATCTGCTTTATATGCCTAAATCTTTGTAACTGTAGTTTCAGAGGAACTTAAAGAGTCCAGCAAATATGCTTGTCTATTTGTTTCAGTATTAAGACATAGAAGAGTTCATAAGCAGATGCTTATGATAAGGTTTTTATATACAAATATGACACACTTTATGCACAGAACTAGTTGGCAATCTATTACATCTACCTTCAGAGAAAAGGGAACTTAGCAATCAATACTCTTCACTTTGGCATTTCTCACCCGAACAATTTATTCTTGTGACTAAGAATGACAATTTAATTTTTTTGCCATAAGTTAAACCTGGTTGCCAACCTATTTTAGTAACAGCAGCTATAAAAGCTTAGTGAGAGGTATTATTACAGTGTAAACTGAATTTAATTAATAACTCTTTGAGGTAGCAAATGGAAATCTATACACATTGCTTCTGTGATTCCAATCATTGACTGGAGGATGAAAGGCCATTAGAGGAACAAAAGCCACTGAGAACAAATAGACAAAAACAACCTTTGAAAGGAAAGGAGGTAAAGTGTACCAATAAATAAGTAGCAATTCTATTGTAGAGGTATAGAAAATGAGATGGCATAAATAGTACAAGGAATAAGGTTTTTGTCTTATAGGCCATCAATCTTGTTCAATCCTTAGAACTACATACAGTCCCCTGAGCACTGGCCTATGTTATCCGAGAGCACCAAGCCAGGATTGAGCCCTGAACACAGCCAGGTGCGGCCACAAACCTACCCCACTCCTGAAATTTAAGCAGTTATGAAACATAAAGAAAACATTTTAAACTATCATCTAAATTTGCATCTATAATTTTATGTTCTAGGATAACTTAGGACAGTGTTCAAAGGATTATACATAGTTCCTGGGATTGAACAGGATTGATGGCATGTAGACAAAAACCTTGGTCTCTGTACTATTTCTGCCATCTTTACAATAGAATTTAGATAGACTAAAATAAATTAATAAGTGAAAAAATGAATTGTAGCTATTGGGGGGAAGGTGTTATGGGGGCATACCTGGCAGTACTCAAGAGATATTGCTGGCTCTGTCCTCAGAGCCTTTGCACATACTAGGGGTTGAATCAGTGTCTGCAGCATGCAAAGCAAGTGTCCTAACTCCAGGACTATCTCTACAGCACTATATATATTTTTAAAATCTAGTAAGATATTTCATTGATCATGTTTCTTATACTAAAACTGTAATGATTACTTCTCATCTAATGTCTGTTGTGCATTACTTCATTGTAGAGCTAACAGGCTAGCTTTCATCAAGAATTGTATATGACTCTGCTACATTTACAGCTCTATAATTGCTACATTAATGTACAGTATTTCAGAAGAAAACTGATTTTAGTTATAAATTTAAGCTTACCCTTTGCCACATAGCTTCCTGTGAAGATTTCTAAGGAGTCTTCTTCTCTTGTGACCTCTCATTTCTTTGAACTCAGGTAGTACTCAGTTCCATAGGAATGTACTTAATTACAAAATTCTTTATAGAGAGAAGCTTCTCCTTAATTTTTCCACATAGATTAATCTTGAAACTAGTGTCTCAACTTACAGATGTTTTTATCAGTAGCAATGGAAAAGGTTGCTAATCAAACAACTATGAATGCCAAACGCATAGCTGTAAAGACCATTACTTCTCCTCTTCCTCCTATTAATCCTTCTTTTCTTCTTCATTGTTGTTCTCCTGCCTCATATTCTGCATTATAATTATTAGTGCTATCTTATACTAGATGTTCTAAGTTATTTTCAGCAGGTATATGATTTTAGTGCATAGAATCATTTCATGAAATTCAAGAGCATGTACAAAGAAGCAACAATTGAATGAATGAAAAATATTCATGTATTGTTACCATCAGCAATTTTAAATGTCACACAGAAAGCGGCTTAAAATTTTCAAAGAAACAATTTAACCATTAATCATCTGGAATACACAGGATAGTATGAAATACCTGACATAGAATAAGAATTCAATAAATAGCTATAAACAAAGTCCTGCACAATATTACCCCAGGTGAGGCTCTTCACATTCAGGGAGATGAAACACAACCCTAGAAAAATCAAACTAAGGTACAGGTTCAATTATCCATACATTGCTACTACCTGTATCACCCTCCCACCCACCCCCCACAAACACACATACAGGTTGTAAATTTCAGTATGGTGAAGTATAAGACTGTCAGTTTAAATGCCTCACCTTAAAACTAGGGCTGGAGCGATAGCACAGTGGCAGGGCGTTTGCCTTGAATGCATTTGACTGGAGTTTGATTCCTTGCCCTTCTCCGAGAGCCCAGCAAGCAACCGAGAGTATCTCACTCACATGGCAGAGCCTGGCAAGCTACCAATGGCGTATTCGATATGCCAAAAACAGTAACAAGTCTCAAAGTGGAGACGTTACTGGTGCCCACTCGAGCAAGTCGATGAGCAACGGGATGACAGTGGCCTTAAAACTAATGAATTGTTATCTATATTTTAACATGATTCCCAATGAAGCATAGGTACCTGAACATACAATACCATTGCTATAAATTACATGAGATCTACATGCTTGTTCCCTAACTGATAGAACTCTGAACATGCTGAGCAGTATCTAAATTAAATCCACAGAAACAATTTAGATTAGTGGATATTTTTGAGAAATAGTAAAAGCAACACAAGAGTGACATGTTTTCTCTCTGAGCCTATCTCTTTCTAACACTCTTCTTCCCCCAGTCATTTACTTCCTCTACCTTACTGAAATTAGAACAGACAGAAGAACATCTTAGAGTTCAAACTTGCATGCTAACTTGGTTTTTGGATGTTACGGATACAATGGTGGGTAAGGTGCTTGCCTTGCATGTAGGTAGCCTAGATTTTATTCCCAGCACCCCATATAGTCCCCCAAGCCCTCCAGGAGTGAACCCCTAATGCATAACCAATATCACACAGCTGGGTGATATTCAAAATTTTTAAAAGGTACACTTTATCAAAATTAACTGGGTGAAATAGAAAGTTATTCTCCTTTATTTCCATACCCTTCTGCTTCTTGGTTTTTTAAATCTCCTTATTCTTTCTTGAACATCTTTAGGACAAGGACATGCTACTTAACAAGTTGCTGGCATGTGCCACTACACTGGGTGAGTTTACTCATATAACCTTTATGCCAAGGGGAAGTACATCCATGGAAATCAGATATAAAACCTGACTCAGGCACCATAAGGACATTCTCAACAAATCATATATTTCAAGCATATTTTAAAAGCTTATTATTCCCATAACCACTGATGAGGATATCAAAAATATGTTAGATAAGTGAAAAACAAAAAGGGAAACTGAAACCTTGGAAGGACATTGTGGAGGAGATTTTAGTAATGAGCTCTCATTCTAAACCACATCCAAGTCCTCTTAGCTTCAATTCCCAGTACTTGCAAACAGCAGCTCCCCCATTAAAGAAACAAAATAAAATGAAGCAAAACGAGGAGACGTTTTAGTCCATTTAAGTTTGTGGAACAGGATGCTGGAGTTTCAGTGGGTGTATCCTCTTGTCCCCAGGCATGTTGAAGAGTTTTTGATTTAACAGAGCTCTCCACTCTATCATGTCAAGTCTTCTGCTAGAGGACCAGCTTTGCCTTCTGTCTTGTCCACCTTATCTCACAAGTACTACAAGCCTGAGGGTGACGTCCCCATGATCTCTGCCAACAGTGTTCAGGCTTAGAATCCACTAGAGAAAGATACTTAAAGGGATTTGGATGAAAGTAACTAGGATTACTGGGTGTCCTGCATTTCTGTAACTTCCTGACTCCCTGAAAGACAGTGGACAACTGAGAGCCAGCAACTGCCTTCTCTGACCTTTGTTTGCTCAGAACCTCTAAAGGTTTTGTAAGCATCTAAATCCTTATATTAAATCCCTTCCTGTTTGTATGCCTAGAATAGTTTCTGTCCTTCTTACCAAACCTTCATGAGGATGCTCATAAACCATTCTACTCCTTACCCTGATATTATTTTCTGCCCTGTCCAAATTTCTTTATAAAAACAACCCCCATTAACAAACATTCCATTATTAAACTTCTCCCTTACAAATGGAACTATCTCATGGAAGTTCATTAAAGTTTTATCAGCATCTCTGGCATAGAGTAGATGCTTAGCAAAGTTGACTCAGTATCAAGCTGTTGTACTTCTGAACATTTCTATCCTAATCATTAACTCACTTAATCTAGTTTTCTTGAAACTTCTTGAAGGCAGTTTCCTTCAAGAAATGAAACACTAAATGACATCACTGTGTTCAGAATGGCACTATGCACTGAAATTCCAGAGTCTTGAGAGATCAGTGTTTGGGCCAGTACATGATAAAGTCAAAGAAAAGTTACATTTTGTCTGAAAGGTCCTCAAATATCCCTGCTTGATTCCTTAAAGGAAATATTGCTTTTGCTTAAAATTTGGTTTTAGGCAACAAAAGGATCCCAATACTTTTCTTAAATGTCCTTGTTTAGATCCACACATCAGCTCTCAGCTCCTATATCTGCTTTCTTTCTTCCCCAGCTATGCTTATCGTTCACAGATCTTTCATTGCTTTTCTGGACTTATAATGAAGTCTAATGATTTAAAGACTTTTGCCATTATTTAAGGACAATTATCAGAAAAATTCAGTCATGACATACGTAAGTTTCATTCACCATTCTGCCGTACCCATCACAAATATATGATTCTATACTCATGTCCTTGAATGAGAGATATAATAATAGAGAGCCCAAAATGATACAGAATTTTATTTTAAAATGATCAGGTTGGGGAATGTTGGTAGGTATTGTGTGGTTTATCTTTTCTTAGCAGGTAAGTTATAGCTGAATGGAATTTTCAGACAGGGCTGACAGCCTCAAGATGTTCCTGCGTATGTTAAGAGATGAGGACTTAAATGGTTATGCTAAGTGCTGGCCATCTCCTGAATATCTATGAGAACAAATAACATAATGGCTAAGAAAATGCCCCACTATCAGCTGATGGATAACTCATGACATTAAAGTATGAGGGAAATATGAGGAAAATAAAATATAAGGAACTCAGATATTCCTTAATGAAGTGTTATAGATCTGAATTCTGCATCCAAAGCATCTAATTTGGGGCACCCTGATCTCTACCCTCAGAAAGAAGTGACATAAGCAACAGGCTGTTAAAAAAACAGAGGACCTAGCAGTTTAAATAGAATAAATGTTATTACAAAAATCTCTCATAGAGAAAAAAGTGTCAAAATATATCTTTGCAATTAGAAATTGAATTTCCACATTCAAAAATAAGAAGGTTCTTAAGTGGATGGGCATGAAAAGTTTCATGCTGAGTGAAATGAGTCAGAAAGAGAGAGACAGACATAGAAAGATTGCACTCATCTATGGTATATAGAATAACAGAGTGGGAGACTAACACCCAAGAACTGTAGAAATAAGTACCAGGAGGTTGACTCCATGGCTTCGAGGCTGGCCTCACGTTCCGGGGAAAGGTCAACTCAGAGAAGCGATCACCAACTACATTGTAGTCGAAGGCCATGTGGGGGAAGGGAGTTGCGGGCTGAATGAGGGCTAGAGACTGAGCACAGCGGCCACTCAACACCTTTATTGCAAACCACAACAGCTAATTAGAGAGAGAGAACAGAAGGGAATGCCTTGCCACAGTGGCAGGGTGGGGTGGGGGGGAGATGGGATTGGGGAGGGTGGGAGGGACGCTGGGTTTACGGGTGGTGGAGAATGGGCACTGGTGAAGGGATGGGTTCCCGAACTTTGTATGAGGGAAGTATAAGCACAAAAGTGTATAAATCTGTAACTGTACTCTCACAGTGATTCTCTAATTAAAAATAAATAAATTTAAAAATAAAAAAAATAAATAAGAAGGTTCTATGGGCAATTGATGAACTTATTATTAATCTCTTAAAAGAAATAAATTGTTTGCCCCATTTTGTAGGTGAAGATAAAGACATGTGGGAACTCTGTGACTTACCCTGAGGATGTATCCACAGTAAGTAGCAGCTCTGAGATTTGAATCTAGCCAGTTGAGCTGGAGTATGACTCAACCACCATATTAGAGCTTAAATGGCTGACCAGTAGAACCCCAAAGAAAGAGATCTTCACATTTCTTTCTTTAATTTAAATAAGTAAGCAGGTTCCTACTGTGTTGTAGAATTCAACAATTACTTATCTTTATTTTCTAACAATATTCATTTATTTTCAAATTAATCATTTTGCCTTTAATGTTTCCCAAAAGACATAAAAAAAAATTTAAGCCCAGCCTACTACAACCTTCCAGGTTTTTACCTCGTCTGCTCAAAAATGGACATGAAACCTGAGTTTCAGGATGCCAAGTGGTCTTGGATGTTAGGTATAGCACCTTGATGGATCATTTTTGGTGTCTGGGAAGCAGAACTGTGCCAGGAAGCCACTTAACAGAACAGCAGATGAAGAACTCAGAGAAAAATAGCCCAGGGGACTTTATTGTGGTCATTTAAGAATTAGGAATTTGATACTGAGTAATATTCTCTCTGCTATTACTGAAACACCCAGGATTAGAAGCCTCAAATTTAGAAATATGATCTTTATGCTACTCTATTTATGCACCTTCGATTTCAAAATAGGATTTCTTCAAATAACCTCTCATCCCCCAAAATGCAAAGATTATTGTGAGTCTCCCTTGCTCTTTGGTGAGGACTGGCTCCCAAACCAGACCATATTTCCCTGGCAATTCCAAAGCCCTTCTGACAGAGTTATTAAAGAAAATAAGACCCACCTCTGCCTGCTGAAAGAAAATGCATGCAATTGCTGGCAGAACGCTTTTAACCCCTCCTGGGAGCAAGATGTTACAGAAGTAATCTGTATTATTTAAATCATTGGGAATTCAGTGACCTCCTATCTTAATCCTCTTTGCTTTGCTTGTGCTGACATAGCCAGTCATTGATAAGCTCAGAACAGCATTTTAGCAACTGATGAAAGCTGAGTCTGATGATAAATGAAAAAAAGTCACTGGTTTCTAATATTTTCACCCCTATTTCTGTTTTTATTCTAATAGTCTTCCTCCTAACAGATACAAAAAGGATGATGATGAATATGAGGAATCTGTCAGTAGATACAACTCAAAAAAATAAAGCAAACACACGTGAATGATGAAGAATAACCTGAGTGACTGAGCAGAATAAGAAGGAAAGGGAATTTAAGAATAGGGGGAAAAAAGCAAAGCAAAAGGAAATAAGAAAGGAGAGGGATGGAGAAGAGAGAGAAGGGAAGACAAGAGGGAGGAGAAAGAAAAGGGCAAGAGGAGGTGGAGCTAAATAGGAAAAGGAAGTGAAAGGGGGATAGGAAAGGAAAGAGAAGGGCAGAGGAAAGGGGAAAAGAAGGAAAAGGAAGGAAGGGAAGGGGCTAGGGGAAGAAGAAAGGGAAAGAGAAGGGGAAGAAGAAGAAGAAGAGAAGGGAATGGGAAATTCTTGCTACCAGAACCCTGAATTTAAGCTAAAGATGAAAATGTGCTTTTTATGTGGAATGTATCAATTCTGTGATTACCAGGGTCCTCTTTATTAATTCTATTAAATTAGAAAAATAACAGATTTTAAAACTACAGGGTCCAGTAAGAAACACACATTGAAGTTTGCAGAACTAAAACTAAATTCAAATGAATTTTCCCAATAAACTCATTACATTTCCATTTGTTGTATTCTACAAAAATAATAAAATTATGGATCTTCCCTAGAAAGACGTTAAATGAGAGACATGAATTTAGAGTCAGCTCAATCAAATTGAACCACTCTTCCTTCCCCATGAAGGAGCCAGGCTCTGGTGATGTTACAGAACCCGGTAACATCTTGAATTTTTGACAAGTCCTGGAACAAAAACACACAGTGTCCACAACTTATCCCCAGCCTCTAGGTTTTCTGGTATTTACCGGCTCTTGGCATGTCAATTTGGAAATGGGACTTACCGCATTAAAATTTGGGAAGAGGTTGACTGCAGCGGCAGTGTCCAGAGGAAAGGGAAGAAATGGTTTAATATCCAGCGATGGTTGCAGAGGAGGAGCTGGTGGACGAACCAGGGCTGGGAGAGCAGGGCTCTGGCATGTACCACCTGCAGAGGAGAGCAAAGGAGCAATCAGAGACACAGTGCTCATAAAAACACCAAGGTTTCCTTCGAGACCGAAGGGCCAGTTTTGAGGATCACTGGAAAACTCAAGCCTCAGAGTGCACTGACATCACTTGGGAACTAGTCAAGGAGCATATTTGCCATTAGGCAGAGAGAACAAATAGAGTCATTCCATTTTCATCATTGGATTATAACTAACTGGTTGCTAAAGTAGCAGCTAACATTGCTAACACTTCATACTACTCAGTTGGCCCCTCTTTTGCTGTCTAGTGCTCAGAGTTGAGTCGACAACACATCTACAATCAAGATCGATTGACTGGAAAAGCTGCCCAATGTATCCCCGTCCTTCTCGGATCAATTTTGGCTCACGGTATGCTTTCAGTCTAAGTCATTTTTTCATGAAACTGCTGTTTTTCACCATATCCAAACTCTGGCAGACATGCTGACATGAACCTGGCATGGAAAAGAAACAGCCATAAACACAAGAAGCCATACTTGACTGCCCTGGCAACTGGAAGATTAAAACCAGGAAACCCGTCGACAAGTGGAGAAATCTCAAAACTGGTCAGCACCTCTATGCTTCTGAGCGTTCAACCACACCTGCCTCCTTTCCAGCCAAGAGTAGGGAGAATTTAGAAGGCACATTGTGAAATAATATGCCAATAATGGCACCCCTTTGCAAATGAGCAGAAAACCAATAATTTGCAAGGGAGAACACACTTTTGACCCTATTCTAAGACCCCAAAGTTGGAAGAACAGAAGTCCATCTCTCCGTTCTATCTTGTATTCACAATTTTGGTAACATTCCAAAACATCAATTTGCTGTTAATTAAAGGCTTCTTGAATCCTAGGAAACTGTTAAAATATGCCAGCATTCTTCTAATCCGAGAGGCAAGCAGCAGACTGTATAAACCTGCTGGTGAAAATCCAAGAAGCATTAAGAAAACAAAATGCAGAGGGAATTTTTCCTTCCTCACAGAAAAGAATCCTAATAGAAAAGAGAAGAGAATTCCTGCGAATGTCTCTTATTTGCCTGCCATTTTGTTTTTGAAACAAAATAGAGAGGGACCCCAAATAACTTACTTTAACAAATCTCACAGAGATCCCAAATAAGTTATCTTTACAAATCAAGTCTATTTAACTGCACAGAGACCATCATACTGCCTCAAAATAGTTACCTGAACACCAAGTGAACATCCTAAAAATGATTCCCCAAAGGTTAGCCCAACTCTGCTGGATCAGAGAATCTGATAACAAGGTACGTAACTTAATACCCATAACAGAAACCAACAGCACAGGATTTAATTAGACATACACTAAAACCATTAGCTTGACTTGCTTCCAGGCATAAAATCAGCTGGAGGCAAATTAGCAAAACTCGTATTTTCCCCCATTCTATTCACCTCTCTGTAGAAATGTTCCTCAAAAATAGCAAGGTCAACAATAGGAAGTTTGAATCCAAGAATCAATTAAAATAAAAAGTAGGAAAAACAAGTAAGGAAATAAAGGGAAGATGCTAAAACAGAGAAAAAAGCAAAATATTGCAACTATATTCACCTGAGTGTACCATTAAACTAATTTTACTGTCCTGGTATATACTGATTGTGAGTGTATAAACTTTCTTAAAGAGTACATTCTTAAAATTTAGCTGGTATATCTGATATATATATGTATATATATATCTGTTATGTATTTAGCATTGCTAAAATCATTTGAAAAAATCAAAAAACTAAAATTAATTTTACTTGATCTGTATTTAGAAAATTTTAAAATTTATTTTGATTTAAATAAGTAGTGTGACATGTCCCTGCAAATTAGCGAACTTTTGCAAATAATTTGAAATTATCTGTGTCATATATGATCCTTTGTAAAAGAAGATATCCACACATATTCAGCACTTAGTTTAAATCTCAGAAATTTTATATGAACCCACATATCAAGGAACACAAAATTATGTCAATAAACTATTTAGATTTTTGGATTGCTTCAATCTAAGTATTCTATTCTTAAAATTACAAGTATGTTGAAATTTCATTGCAATTTAGCAAGACCATATTCTGTAATTATTTTACATAAATGTTTCCGACTGATTCAGAATATTCAAAGAATTTAATGGATATTTGAAGCTTATTTTTCTTCTCCAGGATAATGACAGGCACACATAACACTAAACATAGAGTGACTTAGGTAAATACTAACTTCTACCACTCTTGCTCTGAGTTGTGTATTTCATATACATTTATATCCTGTTCAAGTGCCTCTTTCTTTTTTTTATTTTTTTTATTATTGTTAGTGAATAGCCATGAGGTACAGTTAAAGGCTCACAAACTTTCGTGCTTGTGTTTCAGTCATACAATGATTGAGTACCCATCCCTCCACCAGTGCTCATTTTCCACCACCAATGGTCCCAGCATCCCTTCCACCAACACCACCCCTTCCCCTCCATCCACTTCTGTGGTGGGGCATTCCCTTTTGCTCCCTCTCTCTCTCTTTTTTTTTTTTTGGTGTTCTGGTTTGCAATAGAGGTATTGAGCAGCCATCATTTTTGGTCTATAGTCTACTTTTGGCATGCATATTTCAACCTGAAAGGGTCCTCCCAACATCCTTTACTTGATGCTCCCTTCTCTATCTGAGCTGCCTTTTCCTCCAGAATGTGAGGCCAGTTTCCAAGCTGTGGAGCAGACCTCCTGGTCCTTACCTCTACTACTCTTGGGTGTTAGTCTCTCATTCTGTTATCAAATGCCTCTTTCAATAACACAACACATTTTTCCTTTCTAGGGGAAATAAAAAACTTGAAGGAAGAGTCTTAAACTTTCTTTTAATATTTCTCCGAGTCTTAATATTAGCTTTTTATTTGAAGAAACTAAAAAGATCACCAGAAGGGGCTGGAGCGATACCACAGCGGGTAGGGCGTTTGCCTTGCATGCGGCTCACTCGGGTTCGATTCCCAGCATCCCATATGGTCCCCTGAACACCGCCAGAGGTAGATCCTGCATGCAGAGCCAGGGGTGAACCCTGTGCATCGCCTGGGTGTCACCCAAAAACCAAAAAAATATCACCAGAAAATCTGGAGACATGTAGAGAACTAATCATTAACCATTGCTCCATAGATGTAGGTGCAGTAGATCCTAAAGTACACTGCCCACACGTCTGTGTGTATGCATGCTGAAAGAACTTGGCCGGGGTCCTCTTCACAAATTATCTTGGATCGAAGAGATCTGCCAAATGGATTCTCCTCCTAACCTCAAGCATTGCCATTCTGAAGTACAATTTTTTCTTGAAAGCTCTAACATTCTAGTTAAGCTCTGATATTAAGGCCTGCCTATCTGTGACTGCATCATCACATTCCAACTTCTCCTACATCTTTGCCCTCACTGGAGATGTCCCCCATTCAGTTCTCCTGCTCCACTTCAGAAGAACCTATGAGAGTAGGATATAATAATTCCATGTATAAGTGAAGGTTAATTTTTTTTCTAGAAAGATACTGGCAATCAGACATTTGGTGGTAATCATTGCATGGAGCAGCCATATGGAACTCTTAGTCCCCCAGGATATTCCAAAATGGCCACAGGTGCAAATTGCATTAATAGAGGATCACAGAGGGAGGCTGGAGCAGGGGGCAAATGGTAGGGCAGGGGCCACATAAAGAGACTAGGGGCCAAATGGTAAGACGGGGCCCATAGGAAGAAAACAAGGTAACAAAAGGCTATAGTTGAAAATGGCTGGAAAACACTTATTTAGACAATACAGATGTTGAATTATAATGTTATATCTGAACTCTATACACAATTTTACAATATTATTATCTCAATAAAAATTTATTACCATGCTACATTGAATTCAGGAACCCCAGTTTCATGCCTGGATAACATGCTACCACAGAACCATTAGAGTCTACAGACCCATACAATCATTCAACACATTTATACATAACATACTAAAAATGATCCCAAAAAATTTCCTTGGAGCAAAGTGTGTGAAGATAGTTTTGTTTCACCCTGGAGTCATTAATCCCTTATAAAAGCTATCACTAAATTGTCAAAGGTTGAGTCTTATGTGCATATATATACACACACACACACACACACACACATACACACACAAACACACATATATTTCCCCCCCCGAGATGGGTTGCCTTCTACTTTACACCCTATCAAATGTGTTGTACTACTCTTAGTATCTTGATATATCAGTGGTGTATAGTACAAAATTTGCAGCCATGCACTCCAGGAATAGAGGTTAATTTATTTTTTTAATTTTTTAACTGGATGGTGACTTTGGGGTCCAGAAACATCTCCAGAGGCCAGAGGCGGTTCCTTGGCATGACTGCTGAGTTACGGGAAACACAGGGAAATGGGGTGAGGTTGCCCATTCCTGATTTGATTCAGTGCGAGCCAGGAGATTTCAAAATTGGTTATTCTTGAGAGCGTACTAAAGCCTCTGCATTGGTAGGAACTGGAAAAAACAGAAATTCATGCACCTTGTATATAAAATTCTGCTTGGATTTAGTACCATTTTGTTCATAGTCAATGCAATTCTGTGTACCCTTTGAGACAAAATTAATGGCTATTGAGGTGATTATACTAAGTAAAATAAGAAAGTGAAAGACAATAACTGGATGGTTTCATTCATGTGGAATATGAATAGCTTAAATGAACTGAACAATCAACCCAAAGAAACACAACTAAATCTAAGATTAAATGAAAATATGAGACTTCTATAGGGAAAAGGGAAGAGGATAGAAGAAAAGGATAGAAGATTGCTTTGGTGAAAGTTTATCACTGGAACTTTAATGGTGGGTATAGTGGAATAAGCACATACACACTGTGTATGTGTGTGTATACACACATAAGTAAATGTGTAATTCTATAGATTATCAACCAATCATAAATCAGCTTTTTAAGAAGGGCCTGAAGATATGGTTCAATGACAGAGCATATGGCTTATACTTTTGAGGTACTGGGTTTGATCCCTGAAGCTTAAACATCAAGGAACAAAAGGAACATATAATATACTTTATACATTATCTTGAATATGATGGAGTGATGGCACAGTGGTAGGGCATTCACCTTTCATGCAGCCAACCTGTGTTCTATTCCTCTGCCCCTTTCAGAGAGCCCGGTAAGCTACCGAGAGTATCGCACCCACACGGCAGAGCCTGGCAAGCAACCCGTGGCGTATTGGATATGCCCAAAACAGTAACAATAAGTCTCACAATGAGAGACATTACTGGAGCCCACTCAAACAATTTGATGAGCAACGGGATGACAGTGACAGATGAGCTTCAACTAAGAGTCCCTGTTTGAGTCATATTTATCTGTGTAACATGTTTATTTAAAATTCACATTTGATTTGCAGACATGCAAACAAAATCAGTCTTTTTAAGTCTAAATAGTTAAGTTCTGCATTATTACTCCAGTTTTATTTTAAGAAATAGTAAATGTGTGCTTGAGGTGGGAAGAAGAGAGAAGACAACCTGGAGGAAAGAGTCAAAGTCTACTACCTAGCTCTGCCCTCTGGGTCACTGGGAGAATGCCTGATGAAATCTAGTTCTGATAACAGTCAGCTCTAAGTACCTGCACAGTGCAAACCTCGTGTTTCACAAGCCCCAAGAGGTCTTCATCAAAACACACCTAATCTCCACTTCTGCCTGCCATGTGAAATAATCCCTGCCACCTTATTTCTCAGGAAGCCATGGACTCAGGTGAAAGTGAGGACTTATTCTTTGCAGAAAAGAAAAGAGAGAAAGAAGAAAGAGAGACAGAGACAGAGACAGAGAAAGACAGAGACAAAGAGAGAGAGAGAGAGAGAGAGAGAGAGAGAGAGTATACTAGCATCTCCACAGTAGAAAGAGAGCTCATAGTGGTTCTGTTGGGAAGGTTATGCATAGATGTTTTTCATAACTTCCTTGGATCCGAATTCTTTGAATTCATAGAAATTAATAGAACTTTTCTTGGGGAAAAGCATTTAATTTCTGGTGACCCATTCTTGACTCATTCTTATCTCAGCCTTTTTCTTTCTTTCCTGAGGCCTTTCTCCTAAAGACCGTCCCCCCCATTCCCATCACCTATTTTAGGATAACACTGGATTTGTCCTTTGCCGCAGGGAACTTAGTTCGCCTTAAAGCATTGTCCTTTCTGTATGGACACAGGAAGACAGTTAATATTATGCTTTGTAACTTGGGAGCTGATTGACTCCAATGATATTTACTCTTGGGAATCAGCTTTCTCAACTCAGTTGCCCTTAGTTCCTTAGCACCCCAAAAGCAGGGTCCCGACGAGGGACAGAATGGACCCAGGGCAAGCTGTGAGCTACCCTGACATCGAAATGGGCCAGGTGCCACAATGCTCCACTATAAGAGAGCATGGCCGTAGACAAATGCTGTCATGATCCAACAGTAACAACAAGACTAGGACCCTGCTGGGGTTAGGAAGACTAAACTGGCCTGAGGACTGTGGTCTGGAATATATAGTGAGATGTCCTCAGGAAGAACCAAACTTTAAGTTTTATATACCTCTTACTGTGCACATACAGAATGACATTGCTAGAAATATTAGAAGTAGATTTACTACAAATATTTAAGTGGATTACTAGCTGAGGAAAGAAGAAAGCAACACACTGTGGATGGGATCCCGTCCTTAAGCAGAACTCCTAGTAATCTGGAGTAATCTCTTTAGATGAGATTTTGTTAATCTTCTGGAGGAGTGGCCTTACCACTCTTTGTTGATTTGTTAATGTTCAACCCACCTTTGTGTCACCGCCCTATGTGATTGCTAGATAAACTAAGATTGTAAGAGAAGCAAGAGAGAACTCACAGAAGCAGGAAAGAAGACACAGAAGCAAGAGAGAAGACACCGAAGCGGGAGAGAAGACACAGAGGGAGAAAACACAAAAGCAGGTTCGAAGACAAAGAAACAGAGCACAGAGCGAAAGAGAATCATCGGAGCCAGAAGCAAAGGAAAGAAAAAACACAGAGCGAGTCAGAGTCAGAGTCAGAAGTGAGAGTGAGTGGGGCTTCAGAGACTGAAGCAGAAGGACCTGGGTAGGAGAGAGAGCTCAGAAGAAGAGGTATTGGAAGAGACCAGAGGAGAGACTACGGAGACAGAGTCAGAGATAGAGAGATAGACAGAAGAGAGCACAGCGGTACACAGAGAAGCAGAACACAAGGAGGAGCCATCCCTATCCGGTCGATACACAGTGGCTCGAGAGCACCAAACACAAGTGGTGGGAGAGTGAGAGTGCAAGAGTGCCACCATGAGAGTCCGCCAACAATACACATTATGTCACCCCCTTCGGCGTGCTCACATTTGTATTTTCTATACCCCATGTTCTGAGTCTGCTTCACGATGACTTCAAAGACCTTCATGCCCTGGGCTCTGGCGTAGGTCCCAGAGGATTTTTCATTATTACTTACCAGACCCTCCATCTTTTTCTGATAGTAGAAGTATTCTTTTAGTACCCCAGATTCCTTACTCAATCATCTGGGACTTGGAATTCAGGTTAATACCCCATTTTCATTATTATGATTAATGAGGCTCTTACCATAGGGGTACAAATATCCTGTTAAAATAGTTTTTTCACATTTTTAGAATAAATGTCTAAGAGCAGTAGGTCTGGGTCACATTGTGCTATCATATTTAATTTTTAAGGGAAACTTGGTTCATTCTTTATCCATAGAGACTGTACCAATTTATTGTTCCCACCAATAACACTCTTGAGCTGTTTGTTCCAAACCTTCACCAACATTTTTTCCAATCCTTTTGATGTATGTATCACCTGCTTCTTAATGAATACCAGAGGAGCTATTCAGGTCCCCAAGATACAAATAAACACAGCTAATTGCAGTAATATGAAAAGCATGTCCTTATTCATCATTTGGCTTATCCTGACCCCAGGAGAAAAAGCTCTCCAACAAGAAGGTTGACAATTCAGTATTTTGAAGATTTTTGTTGTTGCTGTTTTGTTTGGAGGCCATATATGGTGGTGCCCAGGGCTAACTTCAGGCTCTGTGTTCAGGGATCATTTCTGGCAGCACTCTAAGGTCCAGATGTGGTGCCAGGGATCCAACGCAGGTCAGCCACATGCAAGATAAGAGTTCTACTCAATGTACTATCTCTGCAGCTTCCAGATCAACATTTTGAAAATAATCCTTGAAAGGCAGAATTGTGTTCTTTTTGTAATGCAGCACTTTTAACCTTAAACTTCCACACATGATCCATCCAGGTTCAGACAGTCCCAGATATTCTGATTCTGCCTGACAACTTAACCTAACTACAGCTTTCACTTCCCCAAGTAACAAAATGATCAGGAGTTGTCACCATTTAAATGTTCATGAGAATATGCGCTTTTGAACTTTGGATATTATATTCTGATGAAAAAAATCATTCTCATAGCATGTTTTCCTTTCATCATCAATGTAATTATATATTCATGCATGTATATATTTCATTACATATAAAATTAGATGTTAAATATAAATATTTTCAGATAATTTTCTGCATGGAAATATATTATGTCAATAGTTAGCTATGATTAGCTGCCTGACCTGCTCAGAATATTCATAACAGAAAAACATATGGAGCACTTTACATACTATTGAGTTCTCGGCAGTTACTTCTGAAACAACTAATTTGATACTCATGGAACACTATTCCAGTTAAATCCAACTATTTCTGTTAGAATTTTCTAGACCCACGAGGAGAATGCAAGGCACACTAGGGATTCTGGGGGTTAAATTATGTGATAGCAGATTTATCTTCTTGGATTATGTGATAGTAGACATCAAAAAGATAGATCTTACCAATAAAATGACAGACTAGGACATTAACTTGGTTTGGCACAAAAACCTAGGCTTAAAACTGCTTAGAGTTAGTGTTACTGGCAAGTGGGTTGGGTGAAATTGAGTACAAAAAATGTAGCTAAATTGTATAACTTATTGAGTAACTGGCATATATGAAGTCAGTGCTACCATCAATTCCTTTAAAATGCACAATAATTGTGTTAGCTATCTATAAAATGCCCAGTTTCAAAACTCAAAGCCCAAGGTTTCAGGTAATAAAAGTCCTATCTAGATCACACAGGTAATAAGCATGAAAGTGAACCTGAGTATTCTTAATTATTTTCAATGTACTAACAATATTTTTTGGGGGATGGTTGCTGGAGCAACAGCACAGTGGATAGAGCATTTGCCTTGCATGTGGCCGACCCAGGCTCAAGTCCCAGCATCCCATATGGTCCCCTGAGCACCACCAGGAGAGTTCCTGAGTGCAAAGCTAGGAGTTATCCCTGAGCATTGCAGGGTGTGACTCAAAAAGCTAAAAAAAAAATAATGATATTTTTCTTCCTCTCTCCCCTTCCCCTTATCATTGTATCAATGACTGGGAGTCATACACACACTTGGTTGTGGTGCTCACATATCTGGTTGTCTTTGATGGGTATCACACATTTGACTGTGGCTTATACACTCAGTACTGGTGCTTGCCAAGAGTGTGCCCACTCTGTTAGCTATTGTTCTTATGCATGTTCCCTGGGTGTATCATAGTTGTGATGTTCACTGGGAGTAATTATGATGATCACCTACATGTCACCTAGAGCTCAGTCTTCCGCTAAAGTGGTTGCAGCCTTTTTAGATGTAATACTCACTGGCAGTTAGACTTTAGCTGAGGGGCTTGTGCATACCTAGTTGAGTGCTGAAAAATCACCTACTCTGTTGAGGCTTGAATTGTCCCAGAGAGCAAAATCATTGGGACTGACACCTATAAGTACACTAGAAAACAAATTTCGGATCCCATATCAAGGAGCTTTTGCCACTGATCCTTCCCAGGATTTTAAATTAAAACAATATAACCAAGTAAAATAACATGAAAGAACACTCTATTTAAGTCAACTTTGTGATTTTAAGTAAGCCAACTTTCTGTGATCACAATGTAATGTAATGTATTAATTACAGAAATATTGAGATAAAGTTAAATTTTTTTCAAAAAAATATACACATTCTTTGTAAAGGAAATGATAATTACATTTTCTGCATTTATCACCGATATTCCTCTACCAGGGGAATATGCTGACACTGCCCTATATTTTAGAAAGAGTCTAGGAAAATACAAATATATCAAACATGCCTCAAAAACACTTACATTCCTTACATCTTTTAACATCAAAGTATAAAAATCAGAAAAATAAATGTGCGTCTGTTGTACTCCCTAGCCTGACTGCTTTTCAGAAACTCAAGATTGCTGGTTGGTGATTATAATGGCAGTTGTTGAGATTATTTTTTACTTCTTATTTCCTTAACCTCAGAGAACCAAATTCCCATTCATTTTCATCTTTGTTTTATTGTGCTGCCAACTGAATGCTAAAACCAGAAACTTAATTTGGATAAAGTTTTAATACAGTATGACTTGCTAACAAATTTTCTTCCAGTGCTTTCATTTCCTGCTCCTATTGGATTGCTGATTCTTTTACTAGGTTTTGGAAAGTGGATTCAACTCCCATAGGGCAAGCCCACTTTGGCCTAAAATGACTTGCTTTGAATTGGTCAATTCAAACGTTAAAAGCAATGTCTGGTCGCCAAGATCAGTTGGCAGCGGCTGAGCTGCAGCGAATGGGGGCCGCTGTCTCACTTATCCCGCCTCTGACCACAGAGAGGAATTAAGTGAGAAATGGGATTATGAGTCAAGACAACTGGAGCACCATTCTGGAAACAGTGATTCAAGAACATTTGTCTACTTCAACTGTCAGTGAGTGGACATCGGTCCTTGAAAGGAAACATGTGTGCTATGTTCTCGCTTACCCAAATTATGCACTTGTTTTCAGTTGTGAACTTTAAATACTCCAATGTCACCTAAAAACTTATTTATATATAAATTTAAGAAGGAATTGGATTCTTTTCTTTGCAACTATCACGAAATGCTAGCCAAATGCTATGACCAAAAGGTAAGTACTAATATAATCTAGGTGTCAATATACTGAATTCAAATTTCAAGGTGAATAAAGTAAAGATGACACTCGGTGTGAGAGAGTCCCAGCATTACATGTTTAATCCCCAGCACTACTGGTGACTTAATACTGCCCTGAGCACCACCAGTATGAGCCCAAACTGGGATTAACACTTATGCCTCTGGCACCATCTCTGTGGATCCAAAACAAAACAAGAAGACAAGAAAGGCTCTCCACCAAGGTGTGACCCAGGTGGCCACATGTTTGTGCGGCCACGCTGCTTGTGATCGACTGCAATCCGGAGGCCAGCTAGACTACTTTTGGTACCAGCAGCTGCTTGCAGCCATGTCTCTAAACCGTGAACTAAGTCAGCCCCATGCTGCCCCAGGAAGGGAAATGATGCAATTTCTACCATAAATCTCCCTCGACTTAGTTACTAAAATACTAAAATCCAGAACTCCCAAACCACGCAGCCACAATAGTGGCCGTGCGACTTTATATCTCTTCATTTTCAGGCAATGGAAAACTAATTATCAAATGCTTCCTTGTCAGCAGGACTATTTTGGGGAGGGAAACTCCAACAACAATAGTGAGTTTTGTGTTGAAATATGGAATGTAATCAAGGTAAAGAGAAAGTGAAGTGAAACTTATCAGCTACACGGGGAGGGGGATGGGAGGTATATTGGGGTTTTTGGTGGTGGAAATATGCAATGCTGAAGGGACAGGTGTTCAAGCATTGTATAACTGAGACATAAGCCTGAAAGCTTTGTAACTTTCCACATGGTGATTCAATAAAATAAATAATTTTTTTAAATAAGACAAGAAAATGTGGAATAACTCACTTATTTAAAAATTTTGAAGACAATTTGGGGCACATGGAAAATTTTCTAGAAGGTTCTAAAAAGAGGTTGAGACTCCAGTAGTAATCCCTGAGCACAAAGTCAGGAATAAAATACGAACACTATCAGGTATAAACCCCTGTGGGCAGAGGGAGAATACCCCAAAGAAAATATAAATTAAAAAAAAAGTTTCTGAATAGCAACAGCTACTCTTCAAATGCTAGTCACATGTGGCTAGAGGTTGTGCTTTACACAAAAGTTAATAACAACAACCACAAATTTGTCATCAGAGAAATTCCTATTGGACCTTATATCTTCAGTTAAGTGAAATATTGATGAACAAACAAACATCCGGAGTGAAGAGTAATTCACATATGAGATTTCTGATAATTTCTGTTCTTGCCTTGTAGAAGGGAGGGAAGAGATTGAGCAGAAATACCATTCCAGAATTAAAACAGGGCCATTTTCAGAAGGAAGAAAAGCTGAAATCATGAAAGAAAGGATCAGCAAATTTTGTCATTTTCAGAGAAGACAACAGTTAATCTATGAATTTTCCCGTATTCTCAAGGATGATGCTATTCTGACAACAACCAGAATAATATCGTTTGTTAAAATAAAAATGTTTTATTGCTGAAATCAATATTAATGAATAATGAGTTCTTTGGATAAAAATGAAAGCTCATCTTTAAACCAGGGTTGCAAAAAGGGGTCAGTTCCAGGGCAAATGGATATTTACTAATATTTGATAATCTTTAAAGTGCAATCAAAAAGCTTTTATTTCATCCAAGGAAGTGTGTCATCATCCAGCTTCACTATTAGCCCAGTGTTTAAATCAAGGTAATGTGGGCACTTAAATCTGCCTGGTTGCATTTGCCTGTAGAACAATTTTGCTCATAATATCTAGATTTTAGTCATCAGATTCTTTAAACAGAAAAAAAGATGATGCCAATTTTCTGTTACATAGCTTTGTTTTTCTATGATCTATGCCTTTCAGTTAGAGGAAGTCTTCATGAACTTTTCCATGCCAATACAGCTGAACATGTGGTTCTTCTGCAGCCCGACAAATATGTTTTCCCCATTGTTTCCACATGATGTAATTGTGGTATAGTCTGTTGTATCTCCAAGTACTGCCATTCGGTGAAGGCATGAAATGTGATCCAAGACATCAATGAGACATTTCCTAGTCCAGATGGGTTAGGGTGGTTTTCCTTTAACATGCTGATGAGTTAGGTAAGAATCATACAAATTAGGGAACATATCTATCTCCCTAAAATGTCCTGTGTATGTAGATGGTAAAATTATAGAGATGCAAAAGTACCCAAGGAAGTTAAAGTCTAAAAGAACAAAATCTTTAAGCTCTTGATAAAACATAAATGTTGAAAGGTATATAGATTCAAAGACATCTGGGAACAAATCTAAGCCTTGAAATTCTTTTGCCCAGTAAAGAAGACAGAGTATGAGCTAAAGAAAAGCAAGAAAAAAAGGAAGAGAATGTGGTCATCCAGAGACAAAAAGTAGAGATGTTTATTTTTAAAAAGGAGCACAGGGCTGCCTGCAGAGGGACACAGAAGATGTCAATCTGGAAGAATTTGTGAGACATCTAGTTGCAATAATTTAAGTGGTGAAAATCAATGATAAACCCTTTCCGAGGAACAGGAATAGGCAAAGGAGAAAGTAGCTTGTTTGAAAATTTTGGGAAGAAAAGTAAAGTAAAACACTAAATATATTATTGATAGGGGTAAAATAAATAGCAAAGGTATGAAAAATAATGGAGTCGAGACATAATATCTTATATAATTCACCATTGGAATGGCATGTTTCAACTAAAAATTATACCAACAAATGTGGACTCGTTTTCTCCTTTCCAAGAATGGATGGTTCGAAGGAAAGATGGTCGAGAAAACAAGTCTGAATGAAACAGAATCACAATCTGCTGAGATAGGGGACTTTCATTCACTGTGCCTAAACTGACAATCATCTCAATTTCAAAATCCTGAAGCGTCCTAGAAAAAGGAAAAACTAGAAAATGGGGACTAAGAATCAGAGAGTTTATTGGAGTAGATTGCAAAAGGGGGGAGGGACACAACATGTTTATATCAGTTTATAATCCTACTAAGCTTTAATTATTGACTTTGTCCTCCAAAAATAAATATTTCACTCATATTAAGTGCAACTCTTGGGCTGAAAAAATAGCACACAGAATAGGGAACCAGTCTTTGTGTGTGAACTGTTAGATCCCTGGAACCAGAGTGTTATAGGGTATAGCACTGCCAGACTGAGAAGCACCAGATTCTGTTGTTGAGTTCTGTCTGGTATTGAACTACCCGTAGGGATAGACTGAGAAGAAATAGCCCCAGGCCTCCAAAGCACTGCTTGGGAGGTCAAAACTGCTTAGACATTTTGGGATTGCAATTTCATTAACATTTTTTCTGCACATAATTTTTAAACGTGCATATAATTATTAGATTTGTAACCAAACCAAAATTTTTGTAATTCTTTGTCTTCTCTCTTTAAAAAAAATAAATAAAAAGGCTGTCTGGGGTTAAGGGAGTGAAAACTGATCTATCTGAGGCTCTGCTTGGAGACCACAATCACTCTATGGGGGTGGTCACTTTTTAATTCTTTTGGTGCTTATTTAACTAAGACAGACTCTTTCAGAAATCTTTGTACTAAGAATCCCAGAATCCCCATTGGAAAATGCTAATCAGTTGATACTACATAATGGAGCCCTGATTGACCTCCTTGACACCTTTCTCTTTTTTGTGACCAAACTAAAACAAACAGACCAAAACACTACATTCCCCTAAGGGCATTTTCCTGTCACTGCTATATAGGCTTATATATTCTTATGTTTACTCCTCAACTGTGCAGAACTTACTATAGGTCTTAGCAGCTCCCCTTTGAACCACAAGCTTGAGAATGAAAAAAATTTTAGCTCCTGCAAAAAGGTTACTGTGCTGTGAATTCACTGTCACAGTTATATCTCCCCTTTATCCTTACATAATCTTGTGGATGAAGAAATGGAACAAAGAAGAGATTAAGGCAGTTGTTCATGGTGACACTAATTTTTTTAAAAAGTATTTTATTCCAAAATATCTGCTTCTAGGGTTCAAATACATGTGCATTTATTTTATTCAAAGATTGCCTTTCTTAGTGATATTTTAAAGAAAAGAATACACACATGAAAAACTGATTTTGCCAAATCAAATTAATATATACTAAGAAATTTATTTATAAGGCGCAGGATTACTGAAGAAGCAGTTTCCTACTTCTGGTCTCTACTGAATTCATAATCCAATATGCTGCCTATTACCTATCATCAGCTGACATCTATCAAATAACTTATATAGATATCTTTCCCTCTTCTCCAATGGATATGTTGAAACCCACCATTCAGTGTGTTGGCATTTAGAGCTGGGGTCTTAAGGAGGAGACTAGGTCATGAAGATGAGACACAAGAATGGCACTGTATTCATATTAAAAAGGACTCAGAGAACAACCCTGTTCCTTCCATCATATGTGGTAACCATCAATTAACTAGGCAATATAATCTCAACAGAAACAAAATATACTAGCTGGCAGTCAGAGTTAAATCTCAGTGGGCTGGAACACATGCTTTGCATGGTCTGCTTGCAGGAGGTCTAGGTTGGATCTCTGAACTTCAAGTCTCGCCAGCAGAGAACCCTGAAGACTGAGCTGGGAATAGCCTAAGTGACTCTGGGTGTGGCCCTCATAAAACAAACATCTATAGCACGTTAATCTTACTTCTAAACCTCCAGAACTGTGAGATATAACTATTGATTATGTTACCCAGTTTGTGTCATTCTATTATAATTGCCCCCAAATATTAAGTCTCATGTTTTCATTCAAAGAAATCCAATTTCTATTTTGCATTATCCTGTTATCCAGTTCTCCTTTCACATTGTCTCCAGCTCAGAAGAGCAAAGTAGAAAATAAGTTTATTCCTAATCTAATTAATTCTAGACTTAGTGGAAATATCAAATTAAGGGAAATATCTTTGAGAGCATACACTTGTTTGGGAATGTTCGTATTCATATGCATTCATTATTTTATTGAGATATCTCTATTTCTTTATATTTCAAGTTATTCCCTTTCCATAGCACACAATTCTTAGGAAATTTTTCCAGTGGATTTAGCAGTGGATGATACTTAGACAGAAACATGGATGAAGAACATAAGGCACTATCACCATGCCATCATAAAATTAAATCAACTGCATTACAAACAGTGATGGTCATATTTTCGTGTTCTCTTTGTGGACCTGGACTTAACACATTCTGTTGTAGTATCCATTAGCATCCAAGACTTGGGAACGATGAGTTCTGGCTTTCACTGCTTTGGTGAACATTTTTTCAAACTATCATAGGAAAAGAAATTCTGATTTTAATTTCCTCAAGAACATTCCCTATGGAGCTGACATGTGCTCTGTTTAGTCTAAGCCTCAACATGATTGTTTCTTCTGGCAGATTTTGCTTGCAACAAACCTAACTTTTTATTTTCTTTCAATACCGAACAATTTGGTACTTGTAAATGATATAAAATCAGTTACTAATGGAATTTTAGTAACCGTGGCATCCTAAAAATGACTGATTTTCAAAGAAAGAGAAATAAAATGCTTCTAAGTGATTACAAGCAAGAACATACACAGAACAAGCATGTATATTTTTATAGTAAGAAGTTTAGTCATCTTGACCACAGTACATTCTATATACTTTGCTGGATGACTTCATACAAATTATTCATGCAAACAGTTGAAATATCTTTGTTACCGTGTTATAGGTAAAGAAATGGAGATCTACTTTGTTTTACCAAAGATCAGTCACCTTGTTAATGAGTGAGTCAAGATGAATTAGAAACAAGAACTATCTGATTCCAAAACCCATATTATTTGATTATATTATACCTTATATTTAACTTTTCACAGTCAAATAGCCAGAATACAACAGTTAGGTTTTACAAATTGAGAGAGAGAGAGAGAGAGAGAGAAAGAGAGAAATTACTTATAGCCTCATGGAGGAGAAAGTCAGCAAGTGAGCTTACAGAGAGATCAAAACACAATGCAGCACAAAATAAAAAGGTACATCTATATTGTGATAAAATAAAAGACATCCTAACATGGTAAATTAAATACAAGGCAAAGAGCTGACCTAAAATGAAGGGAAAGCAAATAATCAGTAGGAGTTGTTATTGCTGGGAGCCAAGTTGGTAGACATGATGAACATCAACATTCAATAATCCTGACATTCTGACATAGCCTTCAGAGAGCCTGAGCACAGCGCATCATGCATTAACCAGAAGTCCAAGATCAGAGGCCAAAGTTAACAAGAGAACACAGGTTTCTGTGGCTGCCCTGGTAAAACCCCACCTTTTTGTGTACTGCTTTTCAAAATACAGATTTCTTCTTACTAAATTTTATGCTTGTAGTTTTGACCTATTTCACAAAAAAAATCTAAAATATATTACTGTCAACTTAAAAATAAGTATTATTTATGACAGAGAAGATCTAATAATGTCCACAATAAACCCCAAATACAAAATACAATTTAATGCAATATTCAATGCTTAATGCAGAGTTCAAAACTTAGTTTGCAAATGAGAATAGGAGACATGCTATATTGTGATAAATGATTTGAATTTCTTTACTGGCAAAAATTAACAATTATATAGCAATAGATCATCACAAATTGACTTTTATTGATTTATCTTCTGATAATTATATTTGCTATTCCTTTAAGTTTTGTTGGAGCAAGAAATATCAAATAAATTTGATATATGCTTGTCAAGGGGGCATGGGAGGGAACCTGAGAAAGTTGGTAGCGGAAAGGAGACATAAGACGTTGGTGGTAGACTAATGTTGAAGCACTGTAGGAAAGCTGCAATAATTAAAGCAGCATGGTACTGGAACAAAGACAGATGCACCGACTAATGGAGTAGGGTTGAATATCCTTATGCACACTCTCAAATATATGATCATCTAATCTTTGGTAAGGAAGCAAGAAATATGAAGTAGAGCACGGAAAACTTCTTTGACAAGTGCTGCTGGAAAAATCTGGACCAGCTACATGCAAAAACAAAAATAATGGGCTCAGATTTCTACCTAACACCATGCACAAAAGTCAGTTAAAAGTGGATTAAAGACCTCAACATCAGACCAGAATCCATGAGGCACACTGAAGAAAAGGTCGGCAAAACCCTCCACAACATTGAAGCTAAAGGTACCATCAAAGATGAAATGCCACTAACCAAGCAAGTGGAAGCAGAGATAAACAAATGGGACTACTTTAAACTAAGAAGCTTCTGAACTTCAAAAGAAACAGTGACCAGAATACAAAGACAGTCTACGGAATGGGAAAGGATATTCACCCAATATGATGAACTGGAGCAATAGCACAGCGGATAGAACATTTGCCTTTCACATGGTCAACACGGGTTTGATTCCTCCATCCCTCTTGAAGAGCCCAGAAAGCTACCGAGAGTATCCTTCCCACACGGCAGAGCCTGGCAAGCTACCTGTGGTGTATTCAATATGCCAAAAACAGTAACAACAGGTCTCACAATGGAGATGTTACTGGCGCCCGCTCGAGCATATCGATGAACAATGGGAAGACAGTGCTAGACAGTGCTAGACAGATTCTTCTGATAAAGGTTTAAGTAAGGGGTTAATATCAAGGATATAGAAGGCACTGGTTGAACTCTACAATAAAAACACACCAAATCCCATCTGAAAATGGGGAAATGAAATGAACACAAACTTTCTCAAAGAAGAAATTTGAATGGCCAAAAAGCACATGAAAAAATGCTCTTCATCATTAATCATCAGAGAGATGCAGATCAAAACAACAATGATATATTATCTCACACCACAGAGACAGGCACACATCTAAAAGAACAAAAGCAACTGGTGTTGGTGTGAATATGGGGAGAGAGAGACTTTTCTTCACTGTTGATGGGAATGCCGATTGTTTCAGCCTTTTTGGAAAACAATATGGATGTTTCTCAAAAAACTAGATATTGAACCCCCCTGTGACCCAGCAATACCACTTCTGGGAATATACCCTGGGGGACCCAAATCACACAAAAGAAACACCATATGCACCCTTATGTTCATTGCAGCACTATTCACCATAGCCAGAATCTGGAAACAATCTGAGTGCCCAAAAATAGATGAACGGATAAAGAGACTATGGCACATCTATATAATGGAATACTATACAGATTTTGAGAAAAATTAAGTCATGAAATTTTCTTGCAAATTGATGCACAAGGAGACTATTATGCTGAGTAAAATTAGTTAGAAGGAAAGGGACAGGGGCTGGAGTGATAGCACAGTGGGTAGGGAGTTTGTCTTGCACGTGGCAACCCAAGTTTGATTCCCAGCATCTCATATGGTCCCCTGAGCACGGCCAGGAGTTAATTCCTGAGTGCATGAGCCAGGAATAACCCATATGCATTGCCAGGTGTGACCCAAAAGCCAAAAGACAAAAAGAAGGAAAGGGACAGATATAGAATGACTGCATCCATTTGTGGTATATAATATATATATATATATTTATATGCATATATAGTAGAAGAATATCCATGGGTAAACAGGGGCAAGGAGGACTGGTCAATGGTTGGACCTAACCACAAGTGTGTGTGGGACTGAGGGTAGGTAAGATAGGTAAGAGACCACAATGACAATAATAGCTGGGAATATTCATGCTTGAAAAGATCCGAGAGTTAAAAGTAGGTAAGGGATATTCTTGATAACAATAACCTTTCAGTATCAATATTGCAAACTAAAATACCCAAAAGAGAGAGAGAGAGAGAGAGAGAGAGAGAGAGAGAGAGAGAGAGAGAGGTGCCTGCCAAAGAACCAGGCAATGGGTGGGCCTGGGGAGTGATAGGAGGGAACCTGGGGTTACTGGAAAATGTACTCCAGTGGAGAGATGTGTGTTGAAATACTAGATGACTGATGACTAAAATTCAATCATGAATGGCTTTGAAATGCCCTAAATAATAATAATAATGAAATGTATTAAAAATAAAAAGAAACAGAGCTGGAGCAATAGTAAAGTGAGTAAGGAGTTTGCCTTGTACATGGCTGACTCGGGTTTCATTTCCAGCATCCCATATGGTCCCCTGAGCACTGTCAGGAGTAATTCCTGAATGCAAAGCATCATTGCTTGTACTGTCAGGAGTAACCCCTGAGCATCATTGTGTGTGACCCAGAAAAGCAAAAAATAAATAAAAATTTAAAAAATAAACACTGTAGCCTAAAACAACTCTATTATAAACAACTTTGCAAATCATGATGTCTTAATACATTTTAAAATATAGAGAGTTCTTAACTTCCCAGAGGCAAATATACATTCTGAATTATATTAATTATTCTCATTCATTTTAGTCAAACTACTAGCATTAAATAATGTAAATTAGCTCAGAAATTGTCTCAGGTTTTGCTTTGGCTACACATTCACTAGAAGTTCATATCCCAATCTTAGGATTGGGATATCCTAAGAACAGCACAGACCTAAATAAATTTATAAGAGAACTACTGAATTTAGCAACAGGGTAAAATTTCTCAATAATTAAAGTGTATTTTCTTGACATGAGATGGACTGTGTAGATTGAATTATTCAAAACAGTACCAACTTTGAATAATAATTATAATTATAACCAATAAAATAATGATAACCACTCATAAGTTCTGAGTATTTTTTATATGCATAGGATTATAGTTTTTACAGTAATTTAGTTCTTAGTATGTATTTTTAGTAATGGTACAGCAGTATGTGAAATTATGTGCTTTGTAGAAGCTAATTTAAAGTAGGGATGCAAACATAGCTGAGTAATTTTCACTTTTTATCTTCATAAAATTATGAGGATAGAAATTCATTTTGCTGCTCTCCATTCAAGTACTCAGAATATATGTTGTTATCAATCATGTTTCTAGTTAACCTCAGAGTCCTCCATAAACAACATGCAGTACCTAACATAGGGAAAGAGTTTGTGATCCTGAAAATAAATATCCAAAATGACCTAAGCATGATGACATTAGAGCATCCTCAACTTTAATCAATCCGATGAAGAGAGGCAGAAAATCCTTCCTTAATGATTAAAGAATGGATAGCAGAACAATCCTGAGGGTTTATAAGAACAAGTCATTTTGCAATGTATTCAGTTCTCATTCAGCTAAAATCTGGCCATAAGCCTAAGAATATTTTTCTTGAAGTCTGCCTGGCAGATAAGTAGCTAGCAAGGTATTTGTATTTGCTCCTCTATAAGGAGTAGCATTTCTTTCCTTAGTTTTCTATAATGACAACAACAACAAAATTAGACTCTGATATCTCCTCTTGAGTCAAATGTGATTGAATGTCTTAAGAATATGCAACTCCCTTCTAAATAGTCTATCTCATTGATTTGCCTGAGATAGTGAAAGCCGGCACATTGAGCTGATCAATGAAAATCAAAGACAGTTCTGTGGAAAAACAAAACAACTCCTAACCCTCACAAGAAACTTGAGTAGGGGCTCTGCTCACTGGCAGAGAGAATTGGACTTTGCTTTTTTCACAATCCTGGGTCTGTTTTCCTTAAATTGTAAAGATTATTTTGTGGTTTTGAAAGGACATTAATCCCAAGGGGAGAACAAAGCAGAATGAGTCAAATTGCCTTGAACAAGGACGCCTGCTGAGAGGGGAAAGAATTTTTCTAAGAAGCAGCTCTTCTGAAATTGGTCCTGCATTTTCTTGAATGATTCTGATCTATCCTGCATATTGTTTTCAAAAGTCATTATGCCTTCAGAGTGCTAACAATCTGCCTCTCATGTGATCAAAGTCATGTTGACCTTGCCTTTGCCTATTCATATTATATTATTGTCTCCTCATAGAAATAAGGTAAGAAAAATACTTATATTCTAAACTTTGTGACATTTCCTTAGCTCCTACTGTCCTTCACGGTTTAGCTGACAGACCCAGCTCCTGTCCTGGCATTCTCCTATTCATTTAGCACCATAATCAATTTTCTCTTTTGCAAACTTCCACAGAATATCTTAAATGGCTAAGAGAACAGGATTTGTCATCGGAAACCTAAATCCACATTTCAACATTTCCACTCCCTAAGAAACCTAATAGCTAATTATTTTTTTCTTCTATAAAATAAGGAAAAAAAAACTTAAATCTTCATGAATTTATATGTGAAGTACATGGATAAATATTTACTATAGTAATTACTAAACTACAAACACTATTCTTTTTATCTTTTAAAATTATTATCATTTTAATCAAAATTCTGCACAATTATATTCTATTTAAATAAATCTTATTAAGATCATTGCTTAAATATTAGCTACTATATCCTCTAGTTTTTGTTTTATAGCTTTGATTCTGACTTAAACTTTTTGAAGACTAGTGTTTATGTTTGTATTACCTTCATTTTTTCCTATGGTGTTCAAAGAAGCATTTTGAAAATTATAGCACTCTAGTGTTCATGTGTAAATGAATATGAAATTGTATCTTTAAAAACGAATCCAAAGAAAATAAATTAAAATAGCCCACCACATTAATTTTGCAATACAGTTTTATTGATTCCTAATGAAAATAAGAAATATCCATTGATAGCACAGCGGGTAGGGTTTTTTGCCTTGCATGCAGTCAACCCAGGTTCGATTCCTCCATCCCTCTCAGAGAGCCCGGCAAGCTACTGAGAGTATCCCACCCGCACGGCAGAGCCTGTCAAGCTACCTGTGGCGTATTCAATATGCCAAAAACAGTAATGTCTCGTCTCACAATGAAGACGTTACTGGTGCCCGCTTGAGCAAATCGATGAACAGTGGGATGACAGTGCTACAGTGCTATAACTGTTTGGTAGGTGTAGGAAAAATGTATTAGAGAAAGGGAAAAAAACAATAAAAAGGAAGAGTTAGAGGGGGAAATAATATGATAAAACAATTACAACCAAAGGATTACAACTAAATCAGATACACACTTGAGCTGGATAAAAATGAAAAAGCCTGTAAGCAACCTAAAAACTGCCCCAAAAGACTTCCTACATGGAAATACCCACTCTTAAATCATCTTCTTAAAACACAAAGAAGCATATCTGCTTTAAAAGTAGAAAGTAACCAGTCAGGAATATGACACCAGGGCTGAAAAGCAGGGGTGTTGAGGTCCTCGGGAAGGGGGAAGAGGGTACACTAGTGATGGGTATGGTGTTGGAATTAAGTGTATGAGAAACCATTAATAACAGTATTATAAACCAAGAAATCTTTGTGAGTACATTTTGTGAGAAAAAAATGACTTCATATTACAAAAACCACAAAAATACATATATTCTATAAGCCTGGGATTACTGTCTAATAAAGTGAGTAGGCAAAGCATAATAGCTGACTAATAATAAATTATTGGTGGTGAGTGGAAAATGGACACACACTGATACATATTCATCCCATTTCACTTTGTTCTTTATGACTTACCTACTCAGCCAATTCTCTGCTAGCACCCCATACTTTTCCTCTCATATTTACTTCTTGGCTCATTCATTCCCTCTCAAATATTCATCAAATATTTATTGGTTGCCCTCTTTCTTGAATACACTGGGTAAGTTTTGATAAAAGTTCATATGTTCCCAAGCCTTTCGAATAAAAATAAAAGCCATAGTAAGTGAATAAACATTTTTTTTCTATTCCTATGTTCTCCACCTTTTTCTTTGAAATAATAGTTTTCATTTGTTTAATAAAATGCAATTATCTGAACAATCAAGTTAAAGCAAGAGCATTTTACATATATTATCATGTATGAATAACACCAAATCAGCTTCTAACTGAATATTGGTTAGCATGGATTTGATATTTCCTGCATATTTTCAAATAGTGCAGAAACTCACTTAATGTAATAAAAAAATCACACAAGATGTTTAACTAACAACATAAGCTATGACAAATGACACTTTTTATTTTTCCAACCAAAATGTGGCTTTTTCTGGTATTCAAATGGACTGAGTCAATGACATTCTTTTGTGAATGGTGATTGTTTTTTGCTACAGTTTCACCAATTATTCTAGACAGGCATTTTAGATAGTACACTGGCATTAGAGGAACCTGAAAATAATTGTTTATGGCATCTTTGCCTGTTGTTAGTGAGAATTTAATTAGTCCAGACAAATTTCTCCTTGGCTCTTTTTTAGATATTGTCAGTCAAATCATGAGTGTCAAACAGTTCTATATAAAACATCCTTTCTTTTGTACCCTGGAACACAAACTTAAAACCAAACCTGACTATAAAAAAGAAGAAAAAAAAAACTTTTATGCTAAACAGAGGAACAAAACAGGTGAAATTCATAAACTCATTTGCCAACATCCCCTTTTTCCAAAGACAGCCATTTGAATAGACAGCATTTTTCCAATAATCTATAATTTTGTCTGTTTTTTTTTCTTTTTTCTTTTGGCTCCACACCTGACCTGTACTTAGGAAGAACTCCTGGTTCTGTGCACACGGACCACTCCTGGTGGTGCTACCAGAAGCCATTGTGGTTCCAGGGATTCAACAGGGGTGCCTTGCATGCAGTTATGAGCAAATGAGTCTGTATTTTTATTTTCAACTTTGTCTTCAATTTTTTTCTGACTGTTGCCTACTTTTCACTTGTCTAGCTTATACTCAGAAATGTACTGCTTGCAAAAAGTGCAACTCCCCCCCACCACAGTGCACAGGATTCTATTGTTACCAAATATAAGTTCTTTCCTGATAGATAAGAACATAGGGAGGCAAACCTTCTCATCATAAATCATGTTATTTTTGATTTAAATAAATCAGATGTCCAGAAAATCTATGTACATATAATCTACAAAGTTAAAGTTATTTGGGATGTGGAACACAGATTTGATTGACATAAAGCAAATTATTGGATTCATTTTACCTCTGGAAAGGGAAAGACTGAACAATTGGTAAATTAAAATGGTTATTTCAGTAATGAGATATTTCACATAAGCAGGCTTTAATCTGCTGAAGGAAATGGCAGGGCTTACCTCGAGGGGCAAGCTTAAGAAAGCTGGCTGAACCCCAAAGAAATCCAGGATACTGAGAGCAAAAATGCACATCACAGATAAAGTGTGTAGAGGAAAACCAAAGGGATTCAAACAGCTCTGTGTATTTTAGAAACACACACACACACACACACACACACACACACACACACACACACACTTGTTTTCTGAACAAATCCAGCTTTAAAACGATCAAAGAAATATCAAAGGCTGAGACAAAATAACCTAAAGATCATATAATAATTTTAGTATCTTAATTGGAAAATAGTAATTCTAGACTTAAATTTAGGGCCCCAGGATTCCTGACTTGGCAGTTGTGAGATCACCAGTTGGATCCCAGCAACTTCCCGGAAGCACTGTGTCCCGGAACCCTGGATGGCAAAGAAAGTGTGTAACTGCTGAGGCACCACAACTATTCATGTGAGCACAACTGAAAGTGACTGAAACTTATAGGGCATGGCAACCAAGTCTGCAACCCTGTGTCACAAAACAGGAAAGAAAAGTGAAGAAAAAGATATTTTTAATTAAAAACTAAGGAAACAAATCTGACTATATAAAGAAGAATAAAATTTCATGTAAAGAGGGAATAAAAGGTCGAAATTTCATAAATGACTAATCAGGTGTTGAAGAAATGGATGGAAATGAATGAAAAACTATAAAATGAGAACTAGATACCCTGAATATGTTGAACTAAGTGGTTGTCATTAAAAAATAAAAAGGAGCAGATAGCTGTCAACATCTTCACTTTGACAAATGTTTGACATCATTGAGTTCAGTCTCAGAAAGTAAAAATGAATCACAAGAAGATCAATTGCTTTGATTGTTTTATTTTGTTTTGGGTTCCATTTTTTGATTTTCTTTTCCTTTTTGGGTCACACCCAGCAATGCACAGGGGTTACTCCTGGCTCATGCACTCAGGAATTACTCCTGGCAGTGCTCGGGGGACCATATGGGGTGCTGGGAATCGAACCCGGGTCAGCCTTGTGCAAGGCAAATGCCCTACCCACTGTGCTATTGATCCAGCACCTTGTTTTGATTTTTGAGTGAAAGCATTTTTAAGAGAAAGAAATGAAAAGTCAGGGATGAGGGCCACATTTAGTCAAACTTAAGCAAGAAAACTTATGGTAAGAAACTTATGGTAAGAAGACATACAATTAATAGAATTCTCATAGAGCCGAGACCTAGAAAACTAGGTGAGCTGAGTAGGGGCTGAGGGAGGGACTCAAAGTACTGGAAGTTATTCTCTGCACACAGGAAATACCAGGTTCTGTCTCAGAGCTGCACATTCCCCTGAGCATCACAAGGCAGGGCTTAAAACCAAATAAATAAATAGATTTGCCTAAGTATGATAAGTATGGCAACTTATAAATAATGTACACCATTGTGACTCAATCACCTTAAATGTGACTCAATCACCTTAAACTTTCAAAACCCATATGGTTGGATGGTTTAAAAAAATACTAGGCTCAATTTTCACATAAAACAGAAAAAGCAAACAGGTAACTGAAAACGCAGAGAATGGATTTAAAAACCATTATGTCAGGGTGCAATGGTAAAGCACCTGCTTTGCAGAGATGGGACAAGGCTGAACCTTTAATCCCCAACATAGCCCCAGATGCTGAAGGTGACCCCCTTGTCACTGACTTTTGGGGGTCGCTGATAATAGAATCAAGTGTGAAATCTCCGGCATACCATCACTAAATTCCTACCAGCACTGCACCCGAGTGTGTGACCAGAGTTATTGGTCAGCAAAACAGTAACAAAAAGGGATACAAAGGGGACATACTTTTTCTATTATTCTACTTTCAACTACGAGTCAAGGAAATGACACCTTTCCAGGCCTCATGAGAGTACTGGTGTCTGTTAAAGGCTTTGGAGGAGAACAGACATCGAAATCTGATGCATACTCACAGGATTCATTGGGAAGATGTGCAAGATTTGAAGATGTTCAAATTGGATGGTACTTAAGCAATCAAGTAACTACTCTCTGATCCTGAGTAAGCAAACTTATTTTTTTTATTGTAAAGGGCAAAGTTATAAATATTTGGGGCTTTGTGGGACATGGAGATAATATAAAAATGGAATTCACCACTATAGAGGGAAAGAAAGCCACCATGGGCACTCTGCAAACAGGCATGACTTGATCTCAATAAAATTTTATTTACTTATACAGTCTAACAGATTCATCAATCTAGCATGCACTGTGGTTTAAAATGATGTCTAAAATACTGTATATGAAAATTTTGTGAGCATTTGAAACTAGTGTGGGGAGTACTTGTTTAAAAGACTGTGAGGCCTGTAACTACCTAGAGTTTTTGAAGGAATTTTGGATATGAGGTGGGGACATATCAGGCAATGGTTAGTCACTCACTACTAACAGTGTTCAGAGAACCACAAAGTACTAGAAATCAAACGCAGGGTTCCCGCATGTAATGCACCAATTCTAGCCCTTTTGCACCATCTAGGACCCCTTCAGCACCTTCTGTGAACCCTCTGATTGAGTCTCAAATAAAGCCTATTAGTATACACTTTTTACTAATCACCAGGAAATGCTGATGCGACAGATCGAGAGATACAAGAATCCAGAGGTCAGAGAAAGGAAATGATAAACACACGGCACCAGAGAGGATATTCAGACCTAAGTGTATTAACCAGAATTTTAAGGTGATCCCTATGATTTCCTGTCTCCTGGTATACACAGGTGCCTAATCCAAGCACTGTGGATTTAGTGGCTAATCCCCCTGTATTCATTTTATGCTACATAACACACTTGACCTCAAAATTGGGAAACTAACAGTGGGGGCTGGAGCCAATGAAAATTAAAAGCAAGAAGGACTTTCTCCTGCTGTTAACAGAAGCACTCAAAGGAGTTATTTTCTGTTGCTGGATTAGAGATGGAGGCCACGTGTCAAGGGACTATGAGCAACCCCAGGCTGAGAGAAGTACAGTATCAGAGGCCTCAGTCCTATAGCCACGGGAGCTGAATTCTGCAAAAGATATTCACCCTTCAGGGATGTTTGCTCTACCTGTGTGCTTTGTTTCATAGGACTGCCACAACCTGTCCTGAGGCACAGACTGTTCTGTGTGCTCCAAGTTTTACCAGGTTTCACAAAATCACCCCAAGTCCTGATTTCCTGGAAGTTGCTGATCACATAGCCAGGAGGAGACCAAACAAAGCAAGTTCTACAGTCACCCAGACATCCTAAAGCAGTGTCTTGCAATACTTTTGCACTTACCAACCTGTGGAACTAGGACAAATATTTTAAGGACCCTAGGACAAAAGTAAAAATATTACTTGTAATAAGATTGTGTATATTTGTTTGGAAACCTAATATACAAAATTAAAGTCTATTTAGTTATAATTAAAATAACCAGAAACCAAGTAATAAATGAAAATGCTAAAGCTAGTGCGTTTTGAATTCTTGCTGAAGAAATATTTCACTTAAATAGCATTAGTGTGAAATCTGCTGCCGCTGCTAGAATTGGCTAGAACGTAGGAACACTGGCGGTAGATATTTCAGAGAGACACTGCCCTGGATTGGCATATGTGCAGTTTCTCTGGCTGGACTGAAAAAGTCTTGTCCCATAAAGCTGTGCTAATTTACCAGGCTAAAGCCTGTCAGTTGGCACCTTGACCTCTGTCCAGCAAGACCAGTCACAAAGAATGAGACAGAGGGATAAATGCTGTGACAATTCCTCACTGCAAACTAGTTTAGACTAAAGGATAATCTGGCCATTTACTGAACCCGATTTGATTTCTGCTCCACCACCCTGGCTCCCAGGGTCCAGACCATGAGCCATTGTTCACGTTAATAGGGTTCATTAAGGGCAGTTAGCAGGAACATAAAAAAATTAGCAGGTACATTAAGAGCAAACATTGGGATATTTAAATAGCCAATCATTTGTACCTTTAAAACCATAGTAGAAAGTCATGATGATTTCCTATTTCATTCTTGCCTGGGCACTTTGCTGTCCTGATTCTCTAAACTACCTAAAACTTGTTCTGTGTTACTTGGGATCACTTTTCCTGCCATCATGTCTAAACTAGATAAACTTATTTTACCCAGAGGACTATCCTGACCTTTGGGGTTTTGTTAGGAGAATGATTTCCCATAAGCAGGTAGAATATCTATTAATTTCCAATACGCAATAATTTAAAAGTGTTGTGACTACGAGGTGGATATTTATTTTCCAGTAATAATCAAAAACCGAGACAACTAAGTTTCATATTTAGATACCAAAGTGACTTCAGAAAACAATTCATTTACTTCTGTTGTTCATGAAGATTAAGTGCACTTGAATTGATTTTGTTTTCTTTTCCTCCTCTTTCTCCTCCATCTCCTACTCCTTAATTTTGGGGAGGAATGGGGATTGGTGTTTGGGCCACACCTGGCACTTTGCCAGGCTTACTCCTATTTCTGTGTTCAGGAATTACTTCTGGTAAGGATCAGGGAACCATCTGAAGTGCCATGGATAGAACATTTGTTGACCATTGTACAAAAGGGAAGGATGCTACCTTCCTATGATAACTCTAACTCTTGGAGTTGATATCTTCAATAAAGGTATTATTAATTCAGAGGATGCCTTTGTCAAGGTCTAATTTTCAGGACAGTAATAATTGAAGAAGTTTCAAGCTAATGTGACTTTCATAATATGGACATTATGACTTTCCAGTTTATATCAGCAGCAATTAAAAAACAGCAAAAGTGGAAGGGTTTATATACCTTCCTCTAGCATGTGATTACACAGAAGAGCTAGTTTCTCTCTGAATGTATCCATATTATTTCTCAGTGTAAAAATACTTCTTCCCTAGTTTCAACAAGGAATGCAAGAATTTTACTGTCTACAGATACCCTGCTTCTGGATGGAGAAGGCATTGGTAATGGCATCCCATCCACTATACTCATTCAGTGCAGTGAACTGCCTGGACTTGAAAGTTCAATTCCAAATTTCATGTAAAATCTTCACCATATCACTTAGCTCAGTAAACAATTTTTTTTCACCAAAATGCTCCAAGTGGATCATTCAGAGAGTGGACACCTGCAGCCTGAGCAAAATTCTTTAGCTTTTCTAGCTACATATGCACAATCTTCAGTCCCTCACTGCGGTCCACATTCTGGGGCATGCGGTCCAGTCTAGACCTTCACTAAAATCTATTCAATAAGAGCACTAAGTAGTTCCATCTGAATAAAGCACAGAAATAAATAAATTCTTCCCTAATATCTTTATCTTCTTTACTCCTCATGAAGCAAAGTACAGTAGCATAGTAACACAGACCTGTTGATTCACTGAACTAAATCACATTTCTTTCTATCGTCTCCCTCTTTGCTCTGTAATTTCATTGAGTCATGAATTATCCTTTCACTAGTGATTTCTGCAAGCAGTAGATCCACCTGATGACCCACACATCTAAGAAGCAGGGTTTTACTCCCCAAAAACAATAAATTATTTTTTATTTCAACTGTATGTATCAAGAGAGTCTAAATAAAAAGATAAAAGCAGCAACTTGTCACTAGGTGTAATTTTCTACATTTTTCTTGACTTTTCTCCCAGCTGTTTAATATTTCACAAGGATTCAGTGGTTCATCTGTAAGGCTGTTAAAAGTTTCAAAGAAAATGGCAATTGTGGTTTCACTAAGCCTCAGACTAACTACACACAAGGGTGAGGTGATAGCCAGGGACTGCAAAAAACCCAAGGCTTGTATCCCCTGATCGGAATGCCTACCTTTCCTGTCATATTTTTCTTTCCCTTTTAAAAAAAAACAATTCTGTTATATATCTCAAAGTAGCAACTTATTTGTTTTTCCCTTTTTCTTCTATTTGACCTGTACATAGTTTACTTTCAGCATCCTTACTACTTTTTTCCCATTACTTCCACTTCCAACAGTTTAAAAGGTTTTGATGTTTGACATTTGGGGTGGGGAAGTTCTCCATTTTTCAAACTTTTGATTTTATAAGCACAGTGACACAAGGTATACTTCGATTTCTGAAGCATCACAATTTCATATGATGAAATAACATGAATAGGCACAGCAAGTTTAATAACACAATTGAGAGCTGGGAATGTGGTAAGACTTGTTAGCATGCAAGTTGATACAAGCAAGTACCAGCAAAGGACACACATATACACACAACTCCTGACACTCATCATCATGGCTGAGTGGCCCAGTTCCATTCTTTTATATAGTTCAGGAGGAATCTGTGTTAAAGAGAAAGACTTTTCCAAAAAATATAGCAGGACATTTCTGAAGATAGATGCAGTTCTGTTATAGAAAACTATGGCCCTGAGCCCAGAGGAATAAGTACATGGCATGGAGTCACTACCTTACAAAAATATGGTCCTTAGTTTCTGTCCCTAATGTTGCCATATTACAAGCACAAAGCTTGATCCTGTGAGCTCTGCATTCCATGATCCCTGGTGCCATAAGCTCTCTGTGGGCTGTTACATCACAAGGGAGTGCATTCCCCAGCACTGCAACTACAAAGATGTATGGGAACCATGGCCAAGAAAGGTAGCCCTGGTGAGCCTGTGCGAGACAACAGTGATTCCTGATGAGCATCACAATTGTAGTTTATAAAAACTAAGAATGAAATTCCTGGTGAGCATGTGTGGGATCATCAGAACCTCAGTGAGTGCCACAGCCAAGTTTGTGAGCACTAAAACCTTATATGTAACATCTAGGAGAAACGCCAGCTAAATTTATGTGATCACACAGTTAGACATGTGTGCTGCCCCAGGTTTTGGCAACAGGGAGAGAGAGGAAGGGAGGAGGAAGGGAGGGAGAGCAAAAAAAAATTTTTTTGTTTGTGGGGGCCACATCAGATGCAACCCAGGGGCATTCCTGTCTTAGGGCTCAAGAGTAATTTTTAACCATGGCCATAAGAACATGTGATGCCTGGGACCAAACACATGATGAGTATGTACTCGAACCCTTTGTTCTATCTTCCTGCCTAACATTACTTACTTATTGGAGGTGGTTTGGGGAACACACTCTAGTGAGCTTAGGGCTTACACTTGAGCTCAAGCATCCACCTGAATGTGGATCACAACTGGCAATGCTACAGGGGCCATATGCAGTGTCAGGAATCAAATTCAGGTTGCTGTGTGTAAGGAAAGCACCTTACCCACTATATGAGGTTTCCGGCTCCTAATTGTCATCATGTTTTTGTTTTGTTTTTCAATGGGATATCAGGAAGACGGCTCAAAGAGCTGCAGTGTGTGCAGTGGAGAAGCCTCAATTAGATCCCTGGCACGGTAAGGCCCACACCCCTCTCCCCTTCCCAACGGAATGTGGCCCAAAACCAAAAGTAAATTTTAATTTAAAATGACTTGTTTTGTTTGTGGGCCACAGCCAGCAGTGCTCAGGGCTTCCTCCTGGCTCTGCTCTCAGGGATCACTCCTGGTGGGTCCCAGAAACCCATACTGGGTGCTCGTGATCAAATCCTGGTTGGCTGCATGCAATGCAAAAACCATATCCCCTATATTATCTCTCCAGCCCCTCATTTAAAATGACTTTAAATCAAAAGAAAGCCACTGTCCCCATGGCTTGGAAGCTAGCCTCACACGCTGGGGGAAAGTCATCCCAGATAGAGAAGGGAACACCAAGTAAAATGTGATTGGAAATCCTGAGCGGGGAGGGAGATCCACGCTGAAAGTAAACTAGAGACTGAACATGATGGCCACTCCATACCCCTATTGCAAACCACAACACCCAAAAGGAGAGAGAGAGAACAAATTGGAATGCTCTGCCACAAAGGCGGAGCGAGGTGGGGGGGATAGGATAGGGGGGTGGGAGGGATACTGGGTTCATAAGTGTTGGAGAATGGACACTGGTAGAGGGATGGGCTCTCAAACACTGCATGAGGGAAAAACAAGCACGAAAATGTGGGAATCTGTAACTGTCCCCTCACTGGGACTCACCAATTAAAAAATGAATAAATTGTAAAAAAAAAAGAAATCCACTGTCCTAAAATACCTTTCTTTTAGTTTTGGGGGATGGAGTGGGGGTGAGGGGTCATGTCCAGCACTGCTCAGAGCTTACTCCTTGTTTGTTTTCAGGAATTACTCCTGGTGGTGCTTAGGGGACCATAAGCAGGGCAAAGGATTGAACCCACATTCACCCTGTACAAGGCCCACAACTTAACTCCTGGCACTATTTTATAGCTATTACTCTGGCCTGCTGACAAACCTTTGGGTTCATTTCGATACTATATCTCCTCCCTGAAGTGGAACGAGGCAAGTGAAACAACACCAACAGCCACAGTGCCTCAGGCATGTCACTTTCCCTCCTCCTCAAGACAGGCTCTGTTCCAGAACTTGCTCACCCTTTGGACTTTGAATAAAGTGTGGCCTCTCTCTAAATTTCCTTTCCTGATGTGCATCATTTTATGTGCTGGGAACATAACCCAATTCTACGGGAACCTCCTATAACAGAAGAAGCTTAGAAATAGGTTTACGGCCCCTAACCTCACCTCCGGTCTCTAGAACCGAATTCAGTCTATGTTATCTTGATTTCAACCTCATGAAAGAAGTCTGAGCAGAAAACTCAGCCACAACAATGCTGGCCTCCAAACCAATAGAAGGAAGTGTCAGCTACGAAAGAAATGCCGTCCTAAAATGCTGAGATTCTGGTAAATTCATTACAACGCAACAGAAAGCTAAGACTGCATGTTCCTATTTTGGACCTAAACTACCTCCCCTGAGCCAGCTATATATCCATTCCCAGACATCGTAATTATCTCCAACAATGTCCAGGCTGATTTGGAACTACAGAGTTTCCATTTTATAAGCATATTCATGCCGAGGAAGTATCTATCTGAACACAAACATCTTCCAATCATTCGCTCTGTTCTTCTGATAGAGGTTCCCCAGAAAAAAAAAGCAACAGAGGTAATAAATAAATAGCTTGTAAATTTGGCAAACATAACCATATTAAGTCTAAAAATGGCTAACTGTAGTTCTTTCCAAACAGCTCTAGCATTCTTTAGCATCTAATACAAGTAAACTCTGACTATTCGAGTGATAGACCCCCTTTTAAGGATCTTTAGTAAGCTTTAAATTCATAAAGTGTTCAAAAATATTCTCCACAGTTAAGTATTATGAAATCACATTAATTTGAAAGCATTACATTTTCTGACATTTAAAAAGTCTCTGACATGGCATATCCATAGTTTGATTTTTCTAACGTTCTTATAAAGGTCATGTTTATGGTATAATAAGCACACATTTGCAAGGGTTATTAATCAGAGCAAAGCTAGGTTGCAAACAGACTTCCAAAGAATTTCCCATTTTTATACTGAACATATTAGCTACTTTTGAGAATCACATTTTTCAAGAGACTACTTAGAAAAAATTAAACGATTAATTTTGTTCAAAGGGATGTCTTCATTTTAAATGAAATTGGATTGCAGCTTAGAAAAAATAAATGACAGGGATATATTTTGCTGGTTCAGCAAATGTGCATGGTAATTTGAAAATTCTAATTTTTAAGCTAATTCTTTAGAGCAGGTACATTACCAGTTAACAAGAAAATACATGGGATCAATAAGCTTTTCATAAAAGCCAGAAATTTTTCACAACAGACTTTTCTAGTTTTTTTGCTATGAGAAATACTAAGAATCGCTGCCAAAAATGGCCCACATAGGCGTTAAACTTCATTTTCTCAACCAATTTCCTTTTCATTTTGTCTCAGCAAGAATACCACTAGATTCCTTTTTTTTTTTTTTGTGGAGGATTTGGTGTTGTTGTTTTTTAAGTGAATTTTTTGTTTCATTTTTTTTTAATGCCTGGAAGATTATCCTGAAGAATTTTGCTACTCTTCTTGAAAATAACATTTGCCCTAGTGACAAGTGTTCCATCTACCCTTGAAATATAAGCACATTCACAATATTAACGTTTCAAATAAAGAAACAAACACACAAGATGGCACAGCCTAGCAGTTCCTAAAAGACAGCAGAAGTGGCAGACTTCTAAGCATCTGATTTTCAAATTTCTGTATCCTCTTCAGTTTCTCTAACCTTGTGCATGATAAATTTTACAAAGCAAACAGACGAACTAGCATTTTGAGTTTGCTCCAACATGAGGGTGCATCAGTTCCAAAGAGCTACTTCACCTGATGGCTATTTCAAATCACCTTTTAGCCAGATTTCAAGGACTCTAGATAGCATGGCTAGTGAAAAGACAACATGCAATCCCATTAACAAATGACAAAATTGGTCACCAGCACTGCCAAATTACTAACTCAAAACTATTCTGGATAAAGCTTTCTTGTGTGAAACGGCATACCTGCCTACATTGATTTAGAAGATGAGGTACGAGAGGTACAAATGCTAGCCACCATGAGGTTCAGAGTGAGAGACTAGTACAGCCAAGAGCCAAGTTTTAATAGCAAGACAGGTGAATTCCCCAGGCAACAATCGCTCAACTGAGACAATCGGAGCAGGGAGAATGGGCCAATCAAGAATGGAAAGTGAATGACAGTGAAAGCTGCAGGCAGGAATCTTTGACCATGACAGATGTCCAGCATGGATGTCTGCATGAATAAGGGACCCAAGAAAAATTGAAAGAGTCTCGTCTTTCCTGTGTCCCACAAAAGAATAACTAAAAACAAGTAATACAAGAAAGAAGAGCCATAGAAACACAATATAAGAAAATAAAGTTTTACAATAACAAGTGATTTGGTAGTTATAACACAGAGAAATGTACTTTCTTTGTAAAAGAATACAATGAAAAATGAACTCAGCTTGGATTTTGAGGTTGCTTTAATTTTTTTGTGGCGGGCAAATGCACATTATAGACTACTACAAGAGATTGAAATATATCAATGGAGCACATGTTTGGCATATGTAGGGTTCTAAGTTCAATCCCTGACACCTCCTGTTCTCTGCTGCACCACCCAATGTAGCCCTAAAGTTCCCCTGAATAGGGTTGGGTTGGAGGGGCAATTCCCCCTCAAATGAAAGATAAATATAGGCTTAGAAATTTTCTATGAACTCTATTTCTGTGACAGAAAAAAAAACCACTCACAGTCACAGAAAAATTATATGTGGTTTTCAAATAGAAACTATATTTAAGGAATCAGTATATAGAGCTATACTAGTGAACTGAGATAGTGTGAGCATTTGTATGAGTCATATAACTTAAAATTTCACATACACAGCTTAAAATATCCTCTAACTACACATACACACAATCTAAAAAAAAAGTAGGTAAAAGTACCTTTAATGTTAAATTAAATTCAATATACATAAAATATTTTAACAGAAAAGCAATCTTTTAAAAATAGATGTTCAAAGGCCAGACAGATAGACAGTACAGAAAGTAAGGTGATTGCCTTGTATACAGCCAACTGGAGTTTGACTTTGGTAGGCCATACGTCCTCCTGAACATCACCAGGAGTGACCGACCCCTGAGTTCAGGGTAAGGAGTAAGCCCTAAACACCACTGGATGTAATTCAAAGCCAAAGTAACAAATAAATAAAATTGAAAAGGTTACTAATTAGGCAAACACATTAATTTACAAAGACATAGTTACTTGACACTGCCTTAGCTCTAGTAGCAAATAAAACTTGATAGTATGTGAAGGGAAAACTAGAAAATGTATCATTTTAAACTCTAAAAAATATTATTGACAACTAATTTGCTCAATGTTTCATAATTGGACATTTATGTCCATTTTTGTCATAAATTTTATATATCAATCTTGCAATTATGAATGATTTTAAATAAAATAAGGCAATCAATATACAACAGAGGAATAAAAAATAAGGTATATCATAAAACACAAAATTATATTATTTATTGACTATTTCTAGGTATAAGCTACAAGTTTTTTATCACAGATAATAACTGCTTTGTAAGTCTTGATTCCTTGCTTTTTAATCAATGTGTCTATTTCCATAATAAAGTTACAGGAAATTTTCAAATTCCACAATTCTACACTATTGTAATCTACTAAAATTCTAATATTGAATTAACAGTTCAAATGTTGTGTTGTAATTCCAGAAAAGCAACATGAAAATTAAATCCCATCCCATATAACTTTGAGTACGACAAAGAAAAATTTCACAGTTCCCACTCAACAGCTTTGTACCGTACCATATGTTTAGAAAATCAATTAAGATCACACCAGGGTATCTGGAAACAGTATGTGTACTCTCTGAAATTATTATAATGTGCTTGTGTTCCTAACAACATACTTCAATACATGTAGAGAGAGAGTCTTGAGCCAAGAAGACTATTGAGCTAAACAAATAAGTTCAGCCAAATGTCTGACACTGATGATGAAAGGGAACATGAATACACATATCACTGACTCTGCCACAGCTAGGCTGTGCATTCCCAACATCCACAGAGTTTTCTGATGTCCAACTATTTAGAATCAATCTGCTCCAGCCTACTTTCTAGAAACAACAATGTACCTTCCCACTTACAAAGCTGAACAGAACAGCTAAATCTCAGAGCTGTTACATATAGCTAATGATATCCTGATACAATGTGAGAGAGATAGAGAGAGAGAGAGAGAGAAAACCAATGAGCTTTTTTTCTGTCCAGATAAAGAACACCACAGTTAAGGAAATGCATGTATTCAATGATTAGAGATGAGATCTCCTGGGTGCATCACTCACAAGATTTAGAATACCTGATGAACTGTCCTTCAAAATGATCACATTTTTCTCCGCCACGTTTACCAACAACATGCAGATTAAATGGACCTTTAGAGCAATTTGGAGTTATGAATGAAACTGACCCTGGAAATTCAGATGTTAGTACCTGGACGTCAGGTTTACATTGCATGTGCAGTTAGCTCCAAGGTTTTAATCTCTGAGAACCTGTTAGATTCTTTTGGGAATAGTATCACATTATGAAGCCACCAGTCAGCCATCAGCCTGAAGCGTCAATCTATGAGAAATTGGAAGCAGTGATTATCACTCCTGGAAAATGTACAAGAAGATTTCTGGAGAATTTATATTTCTAAGAACTTCCAGTGTGATGTATAAACTACTGAATTGATGACTTTATTTTGAGAGGTGCTGTCCTAAAATAGATCTGAACTATATTAGGATGCTATGAAAGTTTATACTGGGTTCTAAATATGATTCCTTACAGATACAAGCTCCCAAGGTAACAGTCTATGAATTGAGAGATACCTTGTTTTATTTGGGAAGTGCGTGGCCATAGTGATGAGACTGAGAGAAAGGATGTATTCAGGGAAGATGGCAAGCAACACAAAGTGACACCCGCCCTGCTGACTTCTGTTTTCTGGCAAGCACAGATGGCCACCTTTGTTTGGTCCCCTGCAACCTCTTCAGGGGCAGTTCCTTGGAGCTGTCCATAGGCGTGAGCATACTATGATAGAGTTCTTTAAAGAATTCCAGCAAAACTGATGCAGCTAAACTTTGAGAACCACTGCTTGGCTTCATGCACACTCACTTGCCTCTAGTGTGTCTGGTGTCTAAAACTCTTGCTCTCAAATCTTGAACTCAGGCTTTCTAAATTCTGATTATAATGTCCAGGGCTTACTATTATTTTCTCTACGTAAAACCTCTAACTCCTTGATTTTTTTCCTCTCTTGATTTTTTTTCTGGTTTTCAGGCCATATTCAGCAATGCTCAGGGGTTACTCCTGGCTCTGCAACAGAAATCACTCCTGGATGTACTGGGAGAACAATATAGGATTCCAGGGATTGAACCAGGTATAGCCAAGTACGAGACAAGCATGCTACCTGCTATACTATCTCCCATCCTCACCCTGGTTACTTTTAGGTCTCCAGTTAGCCTCTCAATTCCTACTAGTTGGTTTCATTCCTCTGCTGTCTGGACTACATGGTCAGCCAATTAAATTGTATTCTCAAGAGAACTTTCTATTCTTTCAACTCTTTAACTTTTGACCGCAACTGTCTTGCCAGTGCCATACCTTAAATCAATCCAACTGCCTGTTTCTGAAGGATATTTCTGTGTTGCCAAGAACTGCTAGAGAAAATGACATAGCCATGCTCACTGGCTCCATTACAAATTTATTACATCCAACCCCTCTGGTTCCTCTGTTACTTGGCGATTCTTTCATTCTTCCCCTGTGTGCTTCCTTTCCCACTCACAGCAGCTGTTTCATAGAGCTGAAATTTTCTCCCTGACCCCAACCTCACCTTCACCTTTACTCTTCCATTAAGAGATAGACGCTTCTTACACCCCCCCTTCCCCTTTATCTAAAATGGACTCAAATATGTACCCAATTCTTTTCTGCAAGAAGAGGTATCTTGTGCTCGCTTCGGTAGCACATATATTAAAATTGGAATGATACAGAGATGATTAATAAGATCCCTGCACAAGGATGACTTGCAAATTTGTGAAGCATTCCATATTTTTATGGGATTTTTTTCTTTGGCATCTGAAGTTGATGTGAATAGGTGTATTCACACATTGCGATTAAAATGGTAATCATGAAAAAAATAAAAGAAGAGGTACTTTGATTTTTTTCTCTAGGCCACTCCACTCATTTTCTAATTACCACACTTATTAGTATCTTGATGCATATTAATTGATAATTCTAATCACTATCTGTTATGAATTGTCTTATTGGTAAGTACTTCCCACTTTAATTCTCCATTAACAACTATTTTTATTGTGATATATTACTACTTTAAGTTCAAGGTGTACGTACATCTTAATGACATTAAATATATTCAAGCTATTGTGCAGCTTTAGCTCCAATACATCTCCACATTTTCTACATAATCTTAAACTATACACATTAACCTGTAATTCCTTGTTCATTGCACCCCATAGGCAGTAGTAATCACCATTTTATTTTCTGTACTGATGACTATACGTATTTCAGATATGTGCAATCTTATTTTACTTTTGTACCTTGCTTATTTCACTTAGTGTCATCTCTTTAAGGTTCTCTAGTGTTGTATGCGCTATCAGGATTTCATTTATTCTGAATACTTTGTGTCTTTATGTATATATACATACATTATATACATATATTAAATACACTGCATTTTACTATGTAGTCATTCATCAATGAATATTTGGCCTATTTCCTCTCACAAAACTTTATGTGATGCCTATTTTTAACTCCATTTTCAGATGAAGATTTTGGGCTTTAGAGAGGATAACTGAAGCATTCACCTTCACACCATTGTTAAGCAGGTGGAATAACCAGTTCTAAAACCTTGTAACTTTATATGGCTGGCATTTCCCACTGTATCCCCTAGATTATAGTTCACACACTGCCACTTCTCTCGGAGATTATATTACATCATTTTTCCACCCTCAGTTGATCTGACTTTCTTCCTCCCTACTCTCCGTTCTAAAATCATATTCAATTCTGTTCAACTCTAACAAAATTCATTTGGCTTCTCACATTATATTAACCTCCTATACTCTCCTGAATTTAGCCACCAAAGGTCATTACTGATGTCTTTAGTGCCCATTATCCCTTCTCTTCCTACAAGCTGTCAGTCATTTTGCACCCCCATAATCTTTACTAATGTGTTTTTTCAGCCTAATCTGCCAAGAACTCCCTCTGCTTGAAAAATCACAAGAACACAGGATGCCCACTCCTTCAAAGATTGCACTTCTTCCTTCCCTCACTGTCCTTAAAATGTCCTTATGCCATTTCGCCTTTTCACAAACTCCTGATCAAGTTCAGGCCACAAATTTCTTCTCTAGAGTCTCCCAGATTCTTTGTCTCTGGTGGAATACCAGTGACTTTCTCTGAGCAGCCGGGTCCCACTGCCCAAGATTTTGATATTATTTTTCAACATCTGTCACCCCCTCCAACATACCATAAACTTGAAGGCAATCATTATTTTATTTTTTTTATTGATTGAGAAATTTTAACACTCTTGTAAAGATAGAAAAAAACTTTTGATTGGGTCTTTTTTTCGGGGGGGGGGGTGGTAACTTTATAACCTCAGCCATGTATTCTCCAGTTTTATACATAGCAGTTTCACACATTTGCACTGTAGCACTGTGATTCCATTATTCATTGATTTGCTCGAGCAGGTACCAGTAATGTCTCCATTATGAGACTTTCTTGTTGATACTGTTTTTGGCATATCGAATACACCACAGGTAGCTTGCCAGGCTCTGCTGTGTGGGCGGGATATTCTCGGTAGCTTGTCGGGCTCTCCGAGAGGGACAGAGAAATCGAACTTGGGTCAGCCTCATGCAAGGCAAATGCCCTACCTGCTGTGCTATCGCTCCAGCCCTTTCACACAATTAGGATTTGATAATTCCTTCCCTATGCAACAAGTGACATCTCGTGGATTTCCCCCCAGAACTTTGGTGATACATGAGTAAGGGAAGTCTATAAATGGTTAAATTTATACACATGTGAGGATTTGGATTTATAGAGGACTTAACACCATATCCAAAAGGAGATAGGTTAAAAGACTTAAAAGATAGGTTAAAAGACTGTTATTTCTTCAGTCTTTTAAGTGGAAATACCTTGAACAACTGAGAATACAGAGACTCAAAGAAACACACTACAATCAGTCTGTTTGCCTGTAACACTGATCAATAATGTATGTTTGTTTCACTTTCCAACTTCTTTCTTCTTTAAGTATCTACGATCTGTTCTCAGAGCAAATTACATTTAGACCCTGATTTCTAGGAAAGGGAAACAAACATAGTCAACATTCTAAATTATTTTCAGTAATATACTAATTATTGAGTTATAACTGATATGAAACTGAGTATTTAGTTATACAACATAATCATTTTCTATTTGTATATATCCAGAAATGACTGACACAGTGAGTCATTAGTATAAAATGTGTGTTTGAGGTGTTGTGGTGGCAGTGATGGAACCCAGGGTCCAGGGTCACCATGTAAGGTAGCACTCTACCACTGAGCTACATCCCTAGTCTAGAATAAATCTTGAACACATCTATAATATTTGTGAGGTCAAAAACTTTGAGCAAATCACCTAATCACATGTTTTGGTTTTATTTATCCATAAAGGGAAAACAGCGGGAGAAAGCATGCTACAGCAAAGTTCATAAACTAAAAATATTATTTTTTAACATTACATATTTTCAATTTTTAATATTTAATATTCTCAAATAACATTATTATCATTATAGTCATTATCATTATTGGTTTTGTGTCCACACCAGCGGTGCTCATGCCTTACTTCTGGTTCTACATTTCAGGGAATCACTCCTGGTAAATTCAGAGAACCATATTTGTTGCTGGGGATTGAACACAGGTTAGTCATGTGCAAGGCACTGTCTCTGATTATTTTTAATATTATTTAAAAATGTCAAAAGATATTACATACAGACATGCCAATCAATCAGTCAATAAATGTTATGCATTGTGAAAAATAAAAGTGATGAGAGACCTGGGAGGTCACTATATGATACAGCACATGCCTTGCAAGGCTGCAGGTGTCTTCCCTGGGTTTGATGTCTACACCATTAAAAAAAAAAACTAAACAAATGTATTTTGTGGTAGAAAGAAGCAAGGACTTCTTACTTTCACTTTGTCAAAATTATTGATGCTGTAAAATGTTGGGAAATCACTTAAGACAGTCTCTTAGCAATGCTTTCTAATGCAACAAGGTTCCCTGGGAAAATCCTGCAGTTCAGTTTGCAGTCAAGAGCACTATACAGGGGCTGGAGCGATAGCACAGCGGGTAAGGCATTTGCCTTGCACACGGCCGACTCGGGTTCGATTCCCAGCATCCCATATGGTCCCTTGAGCACCGCCAGGAGTAATTCCTGAGTGCAGAGACAGGAATAACCCTTGAGCATCGCAGGGTGTGACCACCCTCCCCCCCCACCCCCCGCCAACAAAAGCACTACACAATGAGAGAAGGCTCAGATTAGGAGTACAACTTCTCATTCTGGCCTGAATATACTTTCTCATAGCTCCTCTAGAACACTCAGTGGCCCTTCAGCCAGACCTAGATTCTCGGGATAGATTCCTGGGTCTAGAAATATACCACAATTGAGAGAAGAAGACAATTTTAAAAATGAGAGAGAGAAATCAGAAGTTTAGTGCTTTAGTGAATTAATTTTCTTGAAGGCAACTCAAGTGCTCATTTGTGCATATCTAGACAAAGAATGGGGTTCTATTGGAAAGTGAATAACATTTATGTAGGTTTTTGATGGATTTATATTGTGCAACCTTAATATACTTCTTGGGATCCACCTCTTCTAATTGTGCAAGGTCGAATTACCAGTAACCTAACTTCAATATTTAAAACAAACAAAAAAAGGAGATTTGTTTTTAAGTAGGTGGAATAGAGGGCTGGTACGATAGCACCTCGGGTAGGGTGTTTGCTTTGCATGCGGCCTACCCGGGTTCGATTCCCAGCATCCCATATGGTCCCCTGAGAACCGCCAGGAGTAATTCCTGAGTGCATGAGCCAGGAATAACCCCTGTGCATCACCAGGTGTGACCCAAAAAGCAAAAAAAAAAAAAAAAAGTAAGTGGAATAGAGACATTACTGGTGCCCGCTCAAGTAAATCAACAACGGATGACAGTGATACAGTGAAGTACAACTAGATGAATGGGAAAGCAAAAACAGCAGAGAGAAAGGAAAGAAGAGAATAAAAAAGGCAGAGAGTAATGATAAACATGGCTCTTGAAACAAGACCGATGGGCCTGTGAATCATAGTTCCACCATAAAATTGCTGCTGTGAGTTAATAAATCACTTAACTTCTCTGTCAGGTGAAAGCGTTACCTTGAAGATAAAATATGGAAAATATAAAATTTCTAACATATGGGAATTGTGCATAAACACACTTTGCTTGTCACTGTTACCATTCTCATCTTACAAGTATTATCATACCACCTCCCAGAACACAAAAGTACAATGTGACGAGCGAAGAGTGGGGCATCCAAAAGGACATCAAAAGAAGAGCCATGTAATGGAGTTATTTTTCTCTTCTAAAATAGCTTTCGGAAATTACTTTTCTTTTTCCATTTAAATTAATCCTCAAATGCCCCTGGAGACTAGCGATTTTCAAGAGCTAAGCTACAGTGAAGCCAATCTATGGTGGGCAGTAATACCTAAGGGATATAGCCTGGTTTGCAAAATGTGTGTCATCAGCAAGATGTCGCCCAATGCAGCACTTTTTAGTTCAAAGGTTGGAGCCACATGTGATTTTAAACAAGCATTTCTGCAGGACTCAGAATGCATTATGGCATGAGAAACTGAGCAACGTAGCCCATTCAGCTAATATGAGGGCTCTTCCTCATATAATGCCAGATGCTTCAATGTAGCTAAAAAGCACATTTTCTAATCTCCTTCTTGTAGCTCCAAACCAGCACAGAAAAAAACTTATTGTTGATCTCAATCCGTCATTGAACTAGGGCCAGAAGCAGAGATCTTCCAGCCCTCCTAATAAGTTCATCTTTGAACTCACTGTGGGTGCTATTAAATATCTATAACACACATACAGAGTCCATGTACATGGTTTATTTATTTAATTCCTTAAAAATTACATTTCTATTAATTTGAGGTGCTGGTATTTCTTGACAGGGCCAGGATATGTAGTGCAAATAAGAACAGCATTTTATTCTCCTGAAGCATTTAGCAATTATCAGGATGGTAGATGCTACTATATCTTCTTAACATTGAACCCTGGACTAAGCAACTTACATATATGACTTTTCATATATGTAATGTGGTACCACAGACATCTCTGAGTTTAAAAAAAATCAGTGAGGTACTCAGCTGTAAATCATTTTGCCCTTTATTCTACAAGAACCGCTGGGTAGGAGTCAGTAGTTTGGTTCCAAGGACCTTATAGCACACTTTCTCTGAGGATTCTTCACAGAGTAGAGAGGCAGGGACCTGGTAAATTAGGATCATTAAAATTAAATGGAAGAATGAGGTAGGATGGAATATTGAAAAAGGAATTTGGAATCACTCATTCATACCAGAACACTGACACAACAGGTTAGTATGTGACCTTAGAAGATTTGCTTAATCTCTCCAACTCTGTGTTAGTTTATCTGTGCAATGGAGTGAATGAATTACCCTACTTAAGTGTGCTGGATGTACTCAGTCAGTCTAATAACCTGGAGCAAGAAAAACACACAATAAATATCAATGTTTTATATTATGATAGAGCATGCTTGTGTTATGATATATGCCCATTGTGTTGTAATAGCACATGAGCATTATGTACAGTTTTGTAGAAAATGGCCTAGATGAGTGAAACCCAAAGTGAACTCAGTCACTGTTCAACGAATTTAAACATTTCTCTCTTGAACCACTTAATCAATGAATAATAAGCTTTCTCATCTAATCGGCATAACTGCCATGTCCACATAATGTTGCCACATCCATCAAACTGTAGCTGTTTAAGCAATTGATCATTGCCCATCAAGCCTATACAAAACATTTGCAACAATTTAGCAAACAAAATAATGAGATCTTAGCTTCTAACAAACAATGCTTTATTGTGCGGAAAAATCTAGTCCTAAATCAACTTCCCTGTAAATCAGTAGAGCATGCAATCACTGGGTCCTCAAGGGAGCAAGAGTATTACCGCTGAACCAGGCCTCTCTGGCCAGCTATAAAAGACCTGGTTATTTTATTCGTCAAAGTATGTCTTATTAATATTCCTTTGTGTGTTTCAATATGGTCTGAAACAAAGGAAAATTATGAGGACTATTAAAAAATGACATTTTATTTGTCATTTTTATCAATGTGTTTTTGTATCACTATAGTTTAGCAAAGCAACTTAGAGTAAGGATGAACTCAAGATAAGATCAGACCGCCTGGGTAGAAACCCATGAACTAGGCATCTGACACCTGGGAAAAGGCACATCCCTTCTTATACTGCTGCCTCCACTCTTGCACGTGAGGGTGGTCAAATCTAATTCTTAAGACCGCTATTCATCCAACAAAGATTAGAGTGCCAGGGAAAGATACCATACTATATATTGAAGAACCAGGAGTTATTAAAACCAGTGTTTCTATTCTTAAAAATATAGTAATATAATAATATTATAATATAATATAATATAGTAATAATATAATAATATAGCAATCTTAAGACTATTGTAAAAAACTATCGAATAGGATCAATATAGAATAGGTCAAAAAGCATCAATATAGAGTAAGTCAAAGTAATAAGTCCTGTCTTTAGTTCTTTGAGTAATAAGTTTTGTGATCTATTCTCATTCATTTGTCATTGCCGAGTTCATCTTAAAAAAACAAAAATGAAAAGAAGAATTAAGGTAGGGCTATTTGAGATTTACATTTATGCTGGTGAGCACTGTTTATACTTCAAACACATCTCAGTCTGGACCACATTCTCAGTACTCAGTGGTCACCTAGGATAAATGACTCTTGCTTGTAGGCTGCAACTCTATACCCATTACCCTACCTAGAACTGGACTGTTAGTGGTGAACATAACGTAACATTTACAGATACTGATTTTTAATGCTGCACACCTGACACATACAGTGTTATGAGGTAGTACTATATCAATACAATTAATGAATAACCTTTCCAGGTCCCTGTTTTGAGAAAGAACAGTCGGGATTAACCCTCTTTAGGAATTTAGGCAAACAAACTTGGTTCTGACAAACCCAGAACTGTTGTGATAATAACTTGCAAAGCTTTATTATTGCTGGAAATGAAGGGGAAACAAACACAAATATCTCTTTGGCCTTCTCTAGAAAATGATTGTGAAGCTTTACAAAGTTACTTAAATTATAATGCAAGAAAACCACATGCCAGAATGTCTGGGGTGGGGTGAGGGGCGATGGTATATATCTGTTAATTTCTAATTGAAATGTACAGGGCCTGTATCCAAAACAGTTTTAGATTTTCTCAGTTCACAACTGCAAACAATGCTTTATGCTTAAAAGCATTTCCTCCAGGTTCAAAGATAGCACAACTTCACAACTGCCCTGGGCGATTACTCTTTGTTCCATATGTACCATATGTACTCTCCAGCTTTCTCCACTCTGCTCTGATAGGGCGATTTTTATTCTGGCAAAGGGGTGGTTCCTTTAGCTTTTAACTTCTGGTGGCTTTGGTAATTGTAATACAATAAATGATTTGCTGGGAGAATATAAGTTTGGGGTGTTATTTCCTTATAGAGCTGCAGTGATGGACTGTGTCTTTCTATCAAACTCTGAGGCAGCACAGTTCAAAAATTCTAGAGGCCAGAGCAGTAGTACAGCAGGTAGGGCATTTGCCTTGCACATGACTGAACTGGGTTCAATCCCTGGCACCTCATATGGTCCTCTGAGAACCACCAGAATTTATCCCCTGGTCCCAGAGGCAGAAATAAGTCAGAAATAAGCCAGAAAAGACCCAAGCACTTCCAGGTATGCCTCAGCCAGTAACAACCCCCCCCCCCAAAAAAAAAAGAAATTCTCCATGTCTAAAGTATTACACAGTCCTTGTTAGTTTACTTAAACCTACAAACCTCTGTAAATGAGTCCTTTATTAAATTCTTCACAATTTATTTCGTTTTAGTGTGCCATCTATTTTATGCTGGTTCTTTGATAGCCAATAGCTACGTGTAAAATAAAGCTTTATATGAGAAAGGAGTTATTGCAACCTTATAAAGGTAGTTTATGTTCTGCATCCTCTTATAATAAATTTCTATGATTCTTGGGTCAAGCGCTCAAGGATAAAGCATTTGCCTTACATGCAACCAAGGTAGGACTCCTTGGTGCCACATATAGTTCCCCAAGTTCCACCAAGAGCAGTTACATGCAACCATTGCATGCAAGAAATGTGCTCTACCCATTGTATTATCTCTCCAGCCCCATGAGTAGCATTATCACAGCAGGGGGTGGGAGGTGGGGAGGGGCATTATCCATCCTGTAGTGTAAAGACACAACTATAAATATTTTTCATGTTGGATCATGAGGCTGACCACAAGCTCATCTTTTTGCTATTTGTAATTCTTCCACTCTCAGGCCTTTGGATTCAGGATGAGCAGACTCACTTACATAGCAACTGGCTGCCACATTTGCCCATTCCTCCTAAACCTGTACTGTGACAAAGAGCACCTCTCAGACCCCTGAGTATGGCAAATTCCTTCTGGGGCACACCATAGCCTCTGTCAGCAGTGCCCTTGACTATTTGTTATATGGCTCTTATACAGATTCTTTTCCAACAACAGAGAAAGAAGCTGCAATGGCACTTTCTCATATACTTTTTTTTTTGCTTTTTTTGGGGGGGTCACACCCGGCGATGCACAGGGGTTACTCCTGGCTCTGCACTCAAGAATTACCCCTGGCGGTGCTCAGGGGACCATATGGGATGTTGGGAATCGAACCCAGGTCGGCCGAGTGCAAGGCAAACGCCCTACCCGCTGTGCTATTGCTCCAGCCCCTCATATACGTTTCAAAATAAAAATAATATGCAACCACTAATGATATAATTAGCAAATCTGGAAATTAGAACAGAGTTTTCTTGGGTTTTTGATCTAACATAAGTTAGTTTCCCAAGGACAAATATTTCTTATATTTTAGGTCACATTCTATGGCTGTTTGAACTTAGTCTATGCTTGGTCTTGCCTACTCAGCTACCCATCAGTGATCCCAAAGTCTTTAAGGTTCTACTCTGGTGCAACTTCCTGCTTAAAACCAGAGTAGGATTGGCACTTTGGTGGTGGGAGGAATGATACTAATGTTATGCCCAAAGGTGTATGAACATTTATAAACTTGCAAATTAATGTTTACTCAATTAATTTTCTTTAAAAAATCCGACCTACTTTATGAGCATCTGAAACATATATATTCTATCAAAGTCCTCCAAGTAATTTAAAGTCATTTCTGGGTTACCATATTCTTCTTGGGGTCTTATTTTTTCAAGGGGGTATCACAGTCAGTGACACTCAGGACTTACTCCTAGCTCTGTGCTCAGAGATCACTACAGGACGGTTCAGGAGATCATATGAGGTTCCAGGGATTGAATTCAGGTATGCTGAATGCAAGAAATGTGCTCTACCCATTGTATTATCTCTCCAGCCCCACGAGTAAAATATTTTTACTTCTTCCTCTATGTTATCTTATTTATGCTCATTAGCAATACCCGAACTAATTTATATTATTTTATTACTCATTATTCTTTTATTTTGCTTCCATAAAATCATGTTTTATTCATCACCATATCCTCTATTCAGGATACATAGTAGGTGCTAAATAAATATCTGCACTATGAATTAGTAAGTAAAAAATAATGTTTCTCATACAATTGTTGGAAAGAGCAGGTGCTCAATACACAATTGTTGACTATGGAGTAGATCTACAGCAGGCACTCATTATAGTGCTTTGCTTTCTCTGTCATATATTTCCAAGAGAGATCACAGATAGCATGAGGTTATCTATAATGAAATGGAAAGTTCAAGCCATATAGAAGAGGTGGCTGGCACCCAGTAGCAGACTTTTATTATCATTTAAGAACTTAGACTTGGTGCTGTAAGATCTTCATATATTTATAGAAAAGGAAACATCCTTGTTTCTTAAATCTTAGAAGGACTACGTTTTTTAATTATCATGTTTTAAAAATATAAAGCATAATGTCACCCAAATGTAATGTCTGCAAGAGTAATGCAGTAGATTATCAGCATAAGAACTCTATATTTTTTATTTTTGCCCTGCACAACATATCCATAATGACAGCAAACTTTAATGAGTATCTGCATCCCAAACTAGTGAGTTCCTTTAAAAATACCAAAAGTAATTTCTTAATGGAGATTAAGAAAGAGCAGGAAACTTTCCATATTTATATTAAAAATATTCTCTGGCAGAAGTCACAAAGGGTATGAAACAAACTATTAATTAAATTTTAATTTGAAATTTAATCAAAAGTGAATTCTACTGTGGTAACAACTCAAGAAACTTAATGATCCCGTGACCTTCAAATCATTTGTAATGGGATTCTTCTTCCTAGTGGGCATGGGAGGGCAACAGATAGGAGAAAAGGGAACTTCTGAAAAATTATTTTGCCACTCTCCTCACTTTAAGCTGAAGAAATTAAGGTGGAAAACAAGAGACTTGGCTGAGTCATGTGATGATTGTGCTGGAAATAGGAACTCTGTGTTTCACTGACTGTCTACCACCCTCCCAACCCACCTTCTCCCTCCAGTCTCTCTGTGCTTAGAGGTGAACCTTTTTCTTTCACTCATATATTTGAATTTGACTCTTCACACTGTTCCCTTCTTCCTGTTCTTTCACATCTCAATGGATTCATTCTTGCCACTTGTGCACCAACCCCAGGTTGCCAAAGCTGGGACATGTGCCCAGATGATCTCAGACATCAGGGAGAAAGCAAACCTTATCAATGATGGAGGTGGGATGTGGAAATTTACCATCTTTTACACTGCAGAACATCTGGTGCTCTGCTTCCTCCAGAGTCTAACTCACTTTCACATGATGACTTACCCTTAAAATAGTTTCTCATTGTGTACAGGACTGATGATGACAGAAAAGGTGCCTTACTTTTCCCAAAAGGATAAAAATAGAGCAGACTTCAAAAGGGCCATCTCACCTTACTTAATTATCCACTTAACTACTACAGAGCTCTTGTTGAAAAATTTGTCATACAAGGCAACAACATTTTTTTTTCAATTCTTTTCCCCAACAGTTTGATTGACATATAGTTCACAGACCATAAAGTGCATCCCTTTAAAACAATCAACTTTGAAAGCTTACCCATAACACTTTAACTTTCTACCAAAAGGTAACACAGTGAAGGCAGGAATTAATTTTGAATGAGTCACAGCATATTTTTAACATGCAAATGCAAACAATTTTGTGACTCTTTCCATGTTACATTGATCTCTGGACCAAAGCAGAAATCGTGGCTCTGGGAACATGCTTTCAAATCCATGTCTATATTAGCTTTTAATTTTATTATCAGAAGCAATTGTTAACCAGGATGGCTTATTTCAGTTTCTAATCTTTTAGGGTGATAGTGTATTGGAAATAGGACCCATATTAAACAATCTATTGCTTTGCATTTACAGTGCACTATGAGGGAGTTGTTAGGGTGACAGAGTGTCACAGGTCCTGCATCCACTTTCATTAAGAAAGCTCACGGTTTATTTATGTCTTCCTTTCTTAAGTGACCACCTCAGCCTGGATTTCTTTGTATGTATAGACATATCCACAGAGACAATGGGAAACGCTTGATGAGGTTCAAGTTCAAAGACTTTCAGTAGCTTATCTTTAATAAAGCTTAGATGTGATTCAAACTCGAGTGGGCTTTACTTGCCAAGAATATTTGTTATTATTTAAAGGAAAATTGAGCGAGTTGATGATCTGAATCACATTGCCGGGGGAGAGAAGCTTAGTTAAATAGTTATTATTCTTTTTTAATAACTCCTATTTAGATTGGCTTCATTATGTGACTTACAAATCACATCATCTTTATTAAAGGCACTTTAAATATTCAACATGGAACAAAATTCAAAATGCTTGATTTACTATAAATTGTGCACAGGTGTGGAATTGTTTACAGATCTTTGGTACAGTAGGAAGTCAAGCTTTCATTTATATTTCATGGTGCAGTAAGTAGCATTTAACTCTGAAATGTTAGGATCATTACAAGGAGGCTTAAAATATGAAGCAATTGTCAATGCATATGAAATCTTAAACTCAACACACTGTCACGATACCTCCTTAAGGATACTATGAAGTGCTTCTTTGTTAGAATCTTTAAAGGAAAAAAATCTCTACATTGAAAAAAGGAGTATAAATCTCTAAATGTTCTAAGACCAAAAATAAAAAATATTTCAAATTACGGTACTGGATGGTAATATGACCAAAACCTTAAATGGAGCCTCTGGGGATGGCAGCATGTGGAAGGGCCAGGACTGACCTAAGGAACACTATAAATTTCTTCTAATGGTGAAAACATTTGAGAATATGCTGGTTTTATTTTATGTGTCTTGGTTACTGTTTCCAATTAGCAATATCCAGTCCTTAATCAGTCTTCAGAGAATGGAAAAAATATAAATTGCAGAAGATGACTTATCTCTTTTAAATATGTAAGAGATGAGAAGTGAGCAGGATTAAATCATTGTGCGTGCAACCTGAAGTTATTCATGTGTTGTGGAGGAGCCTTAGGCTGATAAAGGGCACTTGGTATTAATGTTGATTTGAATATTAAAGATCTGTGATAGCTAGGAATGTAACAACTCCTATGAGACTCAGTTTCCTCAAATATCAACAGAGCAACTAGAAACCATATGTATACTTCCTCTTAATACCCAAACTCTAAGTCAAGGTGAGCTCTAGTACTTGTTAGGCATTTTTTTTCCCAAATCACACCTGCCTTGAATATGTGAATTCCTCAGTACAATCCCTGGTATTTATTTTTAAAAGCCATTTCGGGGTAGTTTTAGTTACCATTACTACATTGGGAAATGAAATAACTATTGAAAGTTTGTTCTATTTCAGGCCTTGCACTAACTTTGCGAAATGATATAATGTTATTACCAGTACTCTGAAGGAATTATTTCCTTTGGAGTAGGTAAAATAACTTACACATGATGATACAACTCATAAGTGGCAAAAATAGATGGAAAATCAAGTAAAGAAAAGTGCACTGGCTTAATGCCACTATTCTACCAACTATCACTTTCTTTTTAAAAAAATTTATTAGTGAATAACCATGAGATATATTTACAAGCTCATGAACTTTCATGTTTGCATTTCAGTCATACAGTGATCATTTACCTATCCCTCCACCAATGCCCATTCTCCTCCACCAATGTTCCCAGTATCCCTCTCACCATGCCCACCCCATCCCCCACCATCCCACCCTCCCTCTGTGGCAGGGCATTCCCTTTTGTTCTCTATCCTTTTGGATGTTGTATTTTGCAATAGAGGTATTGAGTGGCCATCATGTTTGGTCTATAGTCTACTTTCGGCATGCATCTTTCAACCCGAATGGGTCCTACCAACATCCTCTACTGGGTGTTCCCTTCTCTATCTCAACTGCCTTTCCCCCAGCATGTGAGGTCAGTTTCCAAGCTATGGAACAGACTCCCTGGTCCTTATATATACTAATCTTGTGTGTTAGTCTCCCATTCTGTTACTCTATATTCCACAGATGAGTGTGATGTTTTTACGTCTGTTTCTCTCTTTCTGACTCATTTCACTTAACATGAACATGATACTTTCCATGTTGATCCACTTATGTGAAAATTTCATGGCTTCATCTTTTTTAACAGCTGCATAGTATTCAATTGTGTAGATGTACCAAAGTTCCTTTAACCAGTAAACTGTTTTTTGTCACTCTATTTTTTTCCAGATTTTGACTATTGCTAACAGTGCTGCAACGAACATCCAAATGCAAATGTCATTTCTACTATGTCTTTTTGCCTCTCCAGGATATATTCCCAGGAGTGGTATTGCTGTGTCAAATGGGAGCTCAATTTCTAATTTTTTGAGAATTATCTATATTGTTTTCCAAAAGGGCTCAACCAGTCGGCATTCCCACCAGCAGTGAATGAGAGTTCCTTTCTCTCCACATCGCACCAACTGGTTGCTTTTTTTCTTTTGGATGTGTGCCAGTCTCTGTGGTGTGAAATGACATCTCACTGTTATTTTCATTTGCATCTCCCTGATGATTAGTGATATAGAGCATCTTCTTATGTGTCCTTCTTATGTGTCTTTTAGCCATTCAGATTTCTTCTTTGAGAAAATTTCTGTTCATTTCCACCACCCCCCATTTTCTTATGGGGTTGGATGTCTTCTTCTTGTAGAGTTCAATCAGTGCCTCGTATATCCTTGATATCAATCCCTTAACCAATGAGTATTGGGTGAACATCCTTTCCCATTCTGTAGACTGTCTTTGTATTTTGGTCGCTGTTTCTTTTGAGGTGCAGAAGCTTCTTATTTTAAGATAGTCCTATTTGTTTACCTCTGTTTTCACTTGCTTAGCCAGTGGCATATCATCTTTGAAAATATCTTTAGCTTCAATGTCGTGGAGGGTTTTGCCAACTTTGTCTTCCATTTACCTTATGGATTCTGGTCTGATGTTGGGATCTTTAATACACTTAGACCTGACTTTTGTACATGGTGTTAGGTAGAGATAGGAGCCGATTTTTTGCATGCAGCTGTCCAGTTTTGGCAGCACCATTTGTTGAAGAGGCTTTCCTTGCTCCACTTTACATATTTTGCTCCCTTGCATTCAGGTAGGAAAGGAAGAAAGAAATCAAGCTCTCACTATTCGCAGATGATATGATACTTTACTTAGAGAACCCTTAAACCTCTCCCAAGAAACTCCTAGAAGCAATAGACTTGTATAGTAAAGCTACAGGCTATAAAATCAGTATCCACGGGGCTGGATCCATAGCACAGTGGGTAGGGTGTTTGCTTTGCATGCAGCTGAGGGGTTCGATTCCCAGAATCTCACATGGTCCCCGAGCTCTGCCAGGAGTTATTCCTGAATGCAGAGCCAGGAGTTAACCCCTGTGCATCGCCAGGTGTGACCCCAAAAGAAAAAAAAATCAGTACCCAAAAGTTCATGGCTTTCCTATATGCAAATAACGAGAGACAAGAAAGTGAAATGAAAAAAAGCAATCCCTTTCACAATTGTGCCTCAGAAAACCAAGTACCTCGGAATCAGCTTAACTAAGGAGGCAAAGGTCTTGTACAAAGAAAACTACAAAACACTAACTACTTCAAGAAATAAAAGAGGACACGAGGAAATGGAAAGATATTCCTGCTCATGGATTGGGAGAATTAACATTGTCAAAATGGCAATACTCCCCAAAGCATTGCACAAATTCAATGTGATCCCTATAAGGATATCATGACATTCTTCAAAGAAATGGAGCAAACACTCCTGCAACTCATATGGAACAATAAGCCCCCCATGAATAGCTAAAGCAATTACTGGGAAAAAGAAGATGGGAGGAATCACCCTCCCCAACCTCAATCTCTACTACAAAGTGGTAATAATTCAAACAACATGGTACTGGAACAAAGGAAGAGCTGCAAACCAATGGATCAGGGTTGAATATCCTGACACATACCCCTTAATATATGATTATCCAACTATCATTTTCTCATGTAATTTGAGAGTCCTGAATTTTCCAATCTCATCCCTTCCTCCTCATGCCCTCCTGCCCCCACTTCATGAATATTTAATCTACCTTCATTTTTTACCAGCTTTAAGAAATCACATATTGGAATAAGAAGGTAGTGTGCAGTTAGGTTTATTTCCCAGCATCATGTGGTCCTCAGATCATTGCCCTGGAGGCCCCCAGCTCCACTGGGGTGGCACAGGTATACCCAGCATTGCAAGCCTGAATAACAATGCATCCTCCAGCCAACTGAACTATACTAACAGCCCTATTGCCCAAGAACTTCCAATGACATCCCCAGACCTCCTGAGCACTGATTTAGAGACCTTTCCCCTAGTAAAAAAATATCATTTCATGTCTCATGTAATTACATGTAATTACTGGAAACCTGGAGACTCTCATTCAACCAGTGAATAGGTTGACCTCACTACACTCAACAGCAGAATACTGTAGCAAAAATAGTGAGCAAACAAATATACAAGAAAAATAAATTATAAAATAGCAAAATAACATGTATGAATCCCAAAGGCTTTAGGCAGTGATCCCAAAGGCTTTAGGTTTGTTTTACAAAATCACATAGTTTACATTTAAATGTATATCATATCCCCAAAGAAAATACTAGAGGGATATAAATTTATAAGTGCTTCCAAAAGCTGGGAATGAAAGTAGGCATGGTAAAAGGAAACAATAACAATGGAATTGTCTACATTTTGTTTATAGTTTGTACATGGCCATGTGTTTGTCAAAATTTGAAGAATTATAGACTACAGGGATAAATCATACCAATAAAAATAGATGATAGTGTATAAAGCAAATTTATGTACAAAGTAAATTTATATGTACTACTATAAATTTATATATACTACTATACCCAATGACCTGGTAAAACAGATACAGGGTAATTAATAATTGATAGGAGTCATGAAATGTTAGAGTTAAATGTTAGAGATAGGACTGTGAGAAGAATATTCTGTCTTACAAAAACAACTTCCTTCCAAAGAAAAGGACTAGGAAAGTGCATTTCATGAACTGGCTTGACTCTCCCTAACCACCATGGAATAGAAGACCGAGAAAGCTTTGTAAAGGTTTTGTGACTAAAGTTAAGCTGCATGCAATAGGAAAAACAAAGCAAACAAACTTGTATGAGACTTTGGTTTAGGTCTCAGAAATTACAATTTCAATAGAGAAATTGGACTAAAAATTTTCTGGACTGGACAGTGGAGAATGAACACAACATGGGAGATAAACTGGAGCCAAACTTAGTGATAAAAGAATAAAGACTAAAAGCGATAGAACTGCCACTGGATCATATGGCAGATCAATTCCTAGCTTTTTGAGAAGTTAGGGATCAGCTTAACCGAAAAAGTAAAGGAATTATAAAAAGACAGCTATCAAGTAAAACTACTAGAATAAATTCAAGGGGATTTCGAAGTCCAAAGACCCCTTATGTCACTCCCAACACTGAGAGTCTGCAGACCACTTTCCACATAGTCCGGCCGAGCTTCACGTATGAGTGACCATATTCCTAAACATGTGGCCATTTTCGCAGCTGCACGACACATCATAAGACACTCCCTTCTCATTGTCCATAATTACCACACCATATCTGATTGGAGGCAAGATGGCACTGAGGCCATCTGAAGCCATCCCGCTCTCCCGAACCCCGTTGTTCACCATCTCGCCTTAGACAATGCGCTGCTCAGCATGCCAGGCATGGAACACTATGTGTGATCCCTGCTGCATTTCTATGCCTGATTCCTGATGGACATCGCCAGATGTTTGGCAGGATCTGGACAGAATGGCTTTGGTGGGGCACGGAGAAACTGCAGCAGCAGCCACAGCGTCACCACCTAACCCGACCTGGTCGAGTCGCAGCACCTTGGGACATAGAGCCATATCAGCAGTGCGCGCAGGACTCATCCACTGCGGGGTGCTGTCAGCCAACCAGCGGGTGACCTGGGACTTGGCACAGGTGTTCAATCTGGCACAGACCCTCTGCAATAGGGTCCTGCTCTGCCAGTTGCTCAACAACCTCCAGGCGCACTCCTTCAACCTCAAGGAGTTCAACCTGGGACCACAGATATCCAAGGTGCTGCCCAGAGAGGCAGGCAGGTATGTGTTTGTCAGTGTGCAGATCATTACAACATGCCAGTTGATGACAAAACCTTACATTTGGTAGACTGGGAACACCTGTAAAGGTGATTAGAGGCCACCCCAAAAGCCTCCGTCCCTCTCAGACAGCCCAGTAAGCTACCAAGAGTATCCCGCCCACATGGCAGAGCCTGACAAGCTACCCATGACGTACTCAATATGCCAAAAACAGTAACAACGATGGTCCTCATTCCCCTGACCCTGAAAGAGCCCTCAGTACACCATTGGGCTACACTAGCACGCGACAGGGATGAATGGAGTCGTTACTGGTGCCCGCTCAAGCAAATTGATAAACAATGGGATGTTCATCAAAAGTGATACAGTGATACAAATTTTCATCACTATAGTCATTTTGAACTAAAGTGCTCTTCCCTTTATAAATCTAAAGAGGATCTTCCCAATCGTACTTTCTAGCTCTTGGATGTGCCCATTTCTGAGGCATCACCACAGAAATATAGTGTACATGTCATGGATGAGCACCTCTGCTCTTGGGACTAGATATCCTCTAAACCCAATAAGCAAGTCATTTATCTATCTGACCGCAGCCCTTTAGTCAGTCTGCTCAAGGTCTCTTTTCTTTTGACTAGTTTAAATGTGGAATATCACTCATTCCCATATTTGTACTCATATTGATTCTACAATTTGTAACATATTCACATTTTCTAGGTTAAACCATCTTTTCAAATAATGTTATTTGAAATAATAGAAAGGTTCATATTTAAGAAAAAATCTTTAGTAATTGTGTACTCAGGAAATTCTATTAGATAAACTTATATTTTGAGAAATTTAACATAAAAACATTGGTATTCAATGTGAAAATTGCATGCAGAAATAAATGAGAATAGTTTATATGGAGATTATTTAGATTTGCAAATATATAAGCTCTTGAAAACATGAATTTTACTGTTGTCTAAATACATAAGACCTGCTGGCTGCCTTTATCTAGTCTGAGCAAATAGAGTTTTCTCTGCTCAATCAAGAGTAATTTATTTCTTGAATCCATCATCATATTCTTTCAGCCTCTACTGGCAGTGAATTAATCCATTCTCTATCTTCTGAAATATTGCAATGGTTCCTAAATGGCTTTGACGCTTTCTGTCTCAACCCACTACACACAAAAATACACATATGCACATACTCTTCACTTTCAACAAATCAATAGTGCAATATTTAAGTATAATTTTCTAATGTAAAAATAATTTTATTTTACTATTCAAATTTGATGAAATCTGTGACCACCAATAAAGAAGGAGCGGTCATGAGCTTTAATTATGATGACTTCTTTTTTTCATTTCAGAAAAAGACCAACAAGTCTTCGCACACGGAATAATAAACCCTTCCCACAGGCCCTAAACTTCATGTTCTGGAGAAACAATGGTTTCTCTGTAATAGAGATAAATTTAACACCAAGCTCTGTATGTTCCTGCAAATCTCTTGTGACACCTTTCACTGTCTTCCCACTTAAAGCACTACTTCTCTTTCAGCTATCTCATCTAGTAACTTCTTTCTTTACCAGCCACTTTGTACCATTAAGCAAGAGAACAGATTACGTATGAGAACAGATTACGTATTTTCCTTGCCTTTGTCTTCACCATCCTCAACTACAGATTAGAATTTAGTGCAACCATAGCAATCATTGCCACTGTCACAGATTCTTGAGATCACTACTAACCCTAGGTGATTCCTCTAGTATTTTATAACCGTTTGCTATTTTGGAAAACCTTTTGGTGATTTCAGTACTTCAGCACTAGTAATTTCGGTTTCATGTAATTTCTATCCTTTGGCCTTCTCTTCTACAGTAATCTTGACTTCCACTTAATCTAAGCCACTCTTCCCTTAGTCAGAGACTGGACCTTTCTCACTATCAACAGCTATAATTTCACCACAACCTGAGTTTGCAACATCAAGTTCTCCAAATACCACATTATTTACTCATAATGTCACTCCTTTTACACCAACTACTCTTTCTTTTTATTTTGTTTGTTTATTTATTTATTTATTTATTTATTTATTTAAATATGGTTTTACTACTTACTTACCATGAAATACAGTTACAAAGCTGTTCATGATCAGATTTGTCCATATGATATTCCCACACCCATCTATATCCACCAGTGTATAATTCCCACCGCCAATGCCCCCAGTTTCCCTCCTGCCACCTCATCATCCTCCCAGCCTACCTTTATGGTAGGCACTTTCTCTCTCTTTCTCTCTCTCTCCTTTTAGACATTATGGTTTGCACTCACTCTTTCATCCCATAGACATCTCATCATCTGACCTTGCCCTCCTTTCTTTCTGTTATGGTTTTCTCTCTTCATTCACAATATCTTCAGTTAATCATTAGAAAATCCTTACATACATCCTTAATTATCTAACCCCTTCTTGTGCATGTATCTATTTGGCTACATGAAATTATGCTTAAATGTCAAGCTTTAACTAGCCTGCCCAAATGCTGTTGAACTGAGCAAGAGAAGAAATTAAGCATCCCATGACTATTTTCCATGGAAACTTATGAGTGTTTACATTAAACAGGTCCTTCCTGTTTGCCCAGTGAATGAACATCCTTTAGTAAGTCTGTTCATTCACTCCACAACTTTTCAAGATAAGTATTTTTTTTTCTCCTTGTTCCTGAAACTTCCCGTACCTCTCCCATGTTCATCTAAAAGCCATGATGATGCATTATCTCTTACTGCGAAAATGGAACTAACAAAAAAATAAATACCATCAATTCCCAAAATCATCTCTGTGTCTAGAGGTTCTTCCATTCCTGCTTTCCACAGCTGACTTGTCTAAATTCCAGACAACCCCTCTTAATTCTATGCTGAAGTCTGCACGCAGATAATTATTTTCCTTCACTCCCTTTTTCTCTTCTGCATTATAAAATGCCCAATCCTACTGTACCAGTCTTATTAATTTTCAAACACTTTTTTTTGGCTTTTTGGGTCACACCCGGCAATGTACAGGGGTCATTCCTGTCTCATGCACTCAGGAATTACCCCTGGCGGTGCTCAGGGGACCATATGGGATGCTGGGATTCAAACCCAGGTTGGCCGCGTGCAAAGCAAACGCCCTACCCGCTGTGCTATCACTCCAGCCCTCAAACACTAACTTTTAAATAAAAATTAAAAAAAAATTCTGCTTCTCTATCCTCACAGGAGACTGATAAAAAAGGGAAGTACCTGAGCATATGGTGGAATATATATAACCTAAGAGCTCTTAAACAAACAGTTTCTACCAGCCAGGGTGGGAATGTGAAATGTTAGTCTTACACAAATAGGCTCTAAATTAACAAGACATCTCTGGGAAAAATTGCTCTGATACTTTTATAACAAAAAGAATGTTTCCTATTTAAAAAAAATACAAAAGTAACCATACGTCACTTGGTCCTACACTAATAGTTCCTCCCATGCTGGGAGTTTCTTTCTTTTCTACTTTCCAATAAAATTCCCTATTTTCTTCCTCTTTGTATAGGCATCTTTAATTCTCAATGTTTTTATTCTTTAAAGACCTGGGAATTTACAGAGACATGGCCTCACCACCCCTAGCATCAATATGAAATTAGAAGAGAGAAAATCTTGAATAATTAGCATTTTCACATGACTTGGGCAAGTTTAGGCAGAAACTAAAAAATTAGATGAATTCTAAAACAATATCAAGAAAGTATCATTCAGTTTAATATTTTCTTACCTTTAAAACTGTACTTTTGTGAAAATTTTATTTTTAAGAATAATTAAGGCCGGGGTGATAGCACAGTGGCTAAGGTACTTGCTTTATATGCTGCTGACCTTGGTTGAATCTCAGTAGTTCATGTGGTGTACCCTCTCCCATTCTCTTCCCTCCCCAGTGCCAGTCCACCATAAATGATACCTGACTGCAAAGTCAGGAGTAAGCCCCGAGCTAGCTAGGTGTAGCCCAGAAACAAACAAACACAAAAAACAATAAAAAATAATTAAATGCATATTATGGTGTATTTGATATGCCAAAAACAGTAACAAGTCTCACAATGGAGATGTTTCTGGTGCCCACTCGAGCAAATTGATGACCAAAGGAACGAGGGTGCTACAGTGCTATATCCCAAATAATGGTTAAAGGGAAATTGTTCAAAAACCTTTATAATTTTAAATGATTATTAACTGATCTGACAAAAGTGTCTAAAGTATGCAAATTTTCCTTATAGCAGCTATTATCGTGTGTTTGAAGTCTTAGTTTCTACCATATTTGAATTTTAAATACTGATAAGTTCCAAGCACAGATACATTTTAACCTCACTACTCAGAGTACAGTCTGAACTAGCTGTATAGACAGAACCTAGCTCCAACCCAGACCTGCTGAGTCAGAATCTGCATTTTAACAAGATCTCTGGAGACTCTAAAACAGAGGTCACATTATGCACTCATTATGCACTCCTTGCTCAACTTTAAATCTAGGCATACAGGTAATGAAGTGTCAGTCATGTAGTAAAAGTGCCCAGGTCCACACAATGAACGCTCTCTCTCATCACTGGATGCATGGTTCTGAAAGAGTTCACATCTCTTGGCTTACTTTTGAAAAAATGAAGAGATCCAAATACTGTGTTGAAATTTTCAAACAAATCTTCAAATTGCAATCATTGCAGGATCTTACAAAAATGCTGATGCCTAAATCTTATCACCAGAACAAGCCATTTAATTGGTTGAGAGCATGGTATGGACACTGGAATTTTTTTAAACTTTCCCTAATGATTCAAATGCATAATCCAAACTGAGGGCCACCAATGTAGAAAAGTCTGGTCACTGGACCAGCTGCTTAAATATCATCTCAAAACTATTTGTAAATTCAAATTGTTGCCTTTTTCTTCAGAACTGCTGCATTGCCAGCTCTAGGATAGTTCAGAAAGTCTTCTCGGTGGTTGAGCTTACACTTCATTCAAGAATACTGACCTAGAGAAATTATCCAAGAACTTCATTCTGGACAACCATTTTAGCCTGTTTTAGACTGGATGTTTGCTTCAATAGTACCCAGGACAATGGGTAATATATGAAGACCTATTTCAGCATAGTGATAAGGACAGAAAGCAAGAAAATATTTTCAGAAATATTTCCAAACAGTAACAAAAAATATATATTACTGGTCGTACTCAGGTATTTGCCCCTTTTTCATATAAGATGAAATTCACAGTGAAAGTGCATGAGTGATAGGTCTCCTTCATATCTGCTTTGAAAATACTTCCCATAAGAACAAGCTTTCTGAGTGGGATGAACCAGTTAATTCTACCATAATGATTTGTTCTTCCTTGACCATAACACCCTTAACCTCTCCCTGATTCTTACCAGTTGTTACAGGATGAAGGAGGAAGATCATGACATTAGTAAAAAGTGGCTGGCAAACAGGAAATGCCACCAAATTCTATCTAAATCTAGAATGTCAGGAAATTCATAGTTCTTAAACCAAGAAGCCTTATATTGGGATAGGAAAGAGTTGTCTTAAAGGACAACTATTGGACTTCATCTCCATATCCCCTTTTGTCGACATCCTATCATCCGGTCATCTAGGACATCCTCCTGCATCTGAGGACTTTGGGTACCCACATGGCTCAGACCCTCTGTATAACCCTTTACATGTAGATGATAACTTTTCAGGAATCAGGCTGGATAAAGAGACAGAATGGGGTTCTCTAATCCCTCTAGAGGGTAGCTCTAGAAATTAAATATGCCTGGCCATAAGGATACATGACTGGCCATAAGGATACATGACAGAAATTAGTCTCCTAGAAATGGGTTTCCTCTTGCTTGGGGGGGGTCAGATCTATACTTATTCCTATCCTGTAGAAGGCGTGGATGCTGCATTAATGTGGCAAGTATCCCAGATGTCTTCTTGGACAGCAAAGAAATTACCTATCTTGAAGAGAAATAGCTTGTCTAACCTGGAGTCATTCTTGGAAAAGGTATTATATTCAAAATTATAAAACTTCAGATACAATTGTGTGAACCCAATCTCAGACCTAAGAAACTGGAACTGGCAGGGAACCGTTATACACATGTACACATGACAACCCCGCTTGAGAGAGCCTGGAAATAGGGCACTGACTGTACTGTAAGGGAGTTCTTTCAATTTGCAGGAAAACAAACCCCCGCTAGAAGGATCTCTTCTTAATCTAACTGTCAGGATGCATGTTACAACCTTCTAGGAAAGCACTATTAAGGACTTAGAGACCCTACAGGAGTCTTTGAGCTCATGGATTGAGAAAGTATATCAGAATCGACAAGCCCTAAACTTGCTCACACCCAGGGCATGGAAATCTGAGCTCTGTTTAATGAAATTTGTTTTTTTCTGGCTTGACGACTCCAAAATAGTAAAAGAAAACCTTTAAATTATAAAATGTAGTATTAGGATTATTGACACTGTAATAAACCTACCAGGATAAGTACCACATTGGTTCTAAAAATTATTCCAAGGATATATTTTGACCCTTTGACCCTTTGACTTTGACTTTGACTTTGACTTTGACCCTTCCTGCCCCTTACTCCCATCGTAACTTTAACTTTATGCTTAGTATTTGGACCACGTTTTCTAAACATGGACAAACTTGGATCTCCTTTCCTACACTATTTTAAGTTGATGTAGCCCTATAAGAACATTTCTCCTGATTTCTTTGGAGGACCCATGAATCCCTCCTTTTTAGAGGGAACTCTACCTATGATCCATGCCTTTAACCAGCTTAAGAGGAAACAACAAGATGATCTCCCCATCCGTAATCCCCCATGATGCTGGAGTCCAAAATTAAGGAAGAAGAAATGATCAGGAAGGGGCAAAAGGAAAAATATAGGGTGAGATTAAAAAGAGAATGCCCTCAGAGAAAATTTATGATATGAAATACCACAAGAATGAGTCCATGTATGTTCAGGGTAGATAGAAGAATATAGCACTGTAGCACTGTTGGCAGCACCGTTGTCCTGTTGTTCATTGATTTATTCGAGCAGGCACCAGTAATGTCCCCATTATGAAACTTGCTGTTACTGTTTTTGGCATATCGAATACACCACAGGTAGCTTGCCAGGCTCTGCCATGCGGGCGGGATACTCTCGGTAGCTTGTCGGGCTCTCCGAGATGGACAGAGGAATCAAATCTGGGTCAGCTGTGTGCAAGGCAAACACCCTACCTGCTGTGTTATTGCTGCAGTCCTTAGATAGAAGAATATATAGAAGATTATCCTCTCAAACATCCTGTCATTACCTCATTCCTTGATCTTACCATCTCATTCACCTTAAACTCAATGCAGTGTCTACCCATTGGCCAGCTAAGAAAATATAAAAATAGAACAATTTTGACCATTCTTAGCATCCTACATAAGGATATCCATATAGTATACTCTCTGTCTCTCCCTTATTTTCCTCCAAAAAATATTTCTACTGAATTTGACCCTCACATTTCTGGTCTTCTGTTTTCAATCTTGACTGCCTGAGGGTAAGAATCTGAGAGCATTATTATAACATTAGTATATGTTCATCTGCTGAATGATGTTTTCTTGGAATTCTACTGTTTAAAAAAAGAAACATAGCTTAGGTTGGAGAGAGAGCACAAGTACAGAGTTTGTCTTGCGTGAGGACAACCAGGTTTAATTCTTGGTTCCACATTTGGTCTCCTGAACCTTGACAGGAGTGATCCCTGAGCATAGCCAGTTGTGGCTCAGAATTGAAACCAAAATAAAACAAAATGAAATATATCTACTTACTAGAAAGAAAGCTATAAATGGTCCTAGAATTATTTCCTCGGGAGTCTAATTATAAATACAATCCTGTGGTTACACTCTTGGAACTCAGTCCTTCTCCATTCATTGCTAGAATGGTCTATCTAGCAAGATCCCTTCTAGCTGTTCATACAAGTTGCATTGTTTGTTCCCAGACACACAAAAAGTCAAGGAACTCTCCATCAGGTAGAATTTGAAGCTAGGCAGGCAGGATCTAAACATGACCAGCCGTTTTATTGCATTGAAAGAAAAGCAATAGAAAATTTTGGATGGGTGTTTCACAAAGGTCTAAAATACCATTCCCATAGTTACATAAAGAAACAATCCAAGGGCAGATAGTACTGAGATTAATGCATTTGCCTTGAATGTTGCTGTAGTCACAACAATAATTTATGTCTTGGTTTGATATTTGATCCCATGAGTACTGCCAGTCATGGCCACTGAAAATCACCGGGTATTTCACTTCCCCACCCCCCACCAAAATAAGTATCCAGAGAAGAAAGCACCAAAATGTGCCACATGTTTTTAAAAGAACCAGAAAACCAGGAACATTCTTATTTTAATATATGTATTTCTCTTACGCTTTAAGTTTCCTTAAGGCTTTAAAATCAAAATGGGGACAATAAAATCACATTTTGAGGATATCTAATTTCTTTTAAGTTACCTCTAATTGGTGGATCCCTTGGCAATAACCATATCACTAATTCTGACTATTTTAAGTGATTCCAGTGAGGTGATAGGCTTTATGGGATAGATGCATTTATTAATACACAAAGTCTCTCCACTGTGTTTTATAAAGCTAAGCCTGGAATCTGGAGCCAAGTCTGGCATTTTCTCTCCAAACTGGTATCATTTCCTATCTTTTAGAGAGGTTTGCAAAAATAAAATAAAATAAAATAACAGGGCAGTAAGGGTGGCGCCTGTTCCCCAAGAGGGACAAGTAATGTAAGTCAAGGGCTTACATTACCCTGTAAAAAGGCTGTTTCTCAGATACATGCAGTACAATAATAGTGCCTTCCCCTGTGGTTGAAAAACTGTGCAACTGCACGTAGCTCTGGATAAAATCTTTTCCACAGGACTCCAGAGAAGACCCTGATTGTAAGCAGATATGTAGATATGTATATGTAGTCAGGTCAGCTCTCCCCAACCCCCACCCCCCACCCCCGCCATTGAAAACTGCTTTCAACTTTCCCAGGCTTAGACTCTAGTCCTTAGTCTAATCTTTGTTACTTCTCAGCTACAGGGAATACAAGAACCCAGAGAGTTGCCCTAGGTGCAAATGGCAGATAGAGCCCCAATTCTCAGGAGTGGGAGCCCCTCCTACTGAGGGAACTTAGAATTCTCTTGCACTCCAGTTAACCCAGATAAAGGTCTCCAAGTCACGGAGATACAGCTTTGATTTTCCTCATTCTGTGCCCTCTGGGAGTCCATTACTGTTCATTGTTTCGCAATCCAAATTCTATCTTTCCAAACTCTGCCCCTGAATGCTCCTGGCAACCTCGATACCCAAGAGCCTTTACATTCTCTTTCCCAGGATTTGAGCCGACTTAGAAGTCAGTTGACACTAGGTACTAACACCTGCACAGTAATTCCTCTAAAGAGCTGTGAATATTATAGCTGGCCTCCTTCACCAGGTTTCCCTGCCTTCCTTTCTCATTGTCTGTTTGTCAGGTGACCTACCTGAATAGTGGTAGATCTCTGCCCTGATTGTCCTTATCCCCTCTGTCCACCAGTTCAGTGTTACCTTCTACTCTGGATTCCTCCCATCCAGCTTGTTCAGATTAAGAATCAGGTTATTTCGAGAATACTATATAAGATTAAAGGAAGAAAAGATCAGATGCCTCCCAACCTGTCTGTTGGCATTTTCTTTCCCAGGGTCAATTTACAGGGAAAGAAAAACCCCAAGTTTTCACCATGCCACCGAAACTCAAGCCATATGTGACAAATATCAAAGGATATAAACCCACCTAAATAGTACATACATTTTAAATAATAATCTAATTTGTCTTAAATCAAAGATTTTAACCACTTGAATATAGAACACTAAATAAGCAATATGAACACTATAGCTTCTGAGGATCTATAGTAGGTCAGCTGCTATACTGTCAATCCATGTAAAGCCCTACACATCAAAAGATACCTACTTTTGCTACATATTAAATGAGTAAATGGCAGACTGCTCATTTTACTCAGGAAGTCCAGGGCAGAGGAGGGACTCAACTCATTCAAATCCTAGTTTGAATAAGACTTCATATTAGTAATGAGCCCCCAAACCTCTCGGGTAGGGACCTTGGCAGACTTCTTTGAACTACATTTCCCACACAAAACACTTATTCTATTGTAACATAGTCTGTGTGTATGGCAGATGTTGGTTGTCATAAACATATCTATTTACTCCCAAGAAAAAGCAAAATCTTTAAGGATAGACTTCTTTATGTTTTGTTCACAAATTTACCCCTCGTGTCCAAAACAGTTCTGAAACATGGCAGAACTCACCATATGTATGAGAACTGATGCATTATAAAAGCTGAATGATTTCATCACCCCCTCTTCTTAACTACCCTTACCTCTGACCTGAGTGCATAAACAGAAATTCTATTTCATTCCATGTCCAGTCACTCTTTCTAGGAATGATTCAGAAAGGGTGGACAAGAGTTACCCCAACATCTGGTCTCACTAATACTAAGTACCAAAGTTCTAAGTATTCCAGGATTCCTTACACTTCAAGACATAAAAATTCATAAACAATAAAACTTTAAAGGAATAAAACCTTATAATTGCATACTAATTTAAATTCAGTGTGCTAGTCACTGGCTAAAAGGCCGCTACTCAAGCTATTTTAGGATTTAGAAGAGGCAACACTTCTTTTATAACCCACAGTGAAAATGTATTATCTTCCCACTCCACTGTCTTTGAAGATGAAACTGTCATTTCACGAGCAGTGGAAGGCAGTGTGACTCAAGGACCTTCATAATCTTGTCAACTCCCAGGAACTCCAGTGGGATGGAAGCTTCCCTCTCCCCACAAGGTATTTTAAAGATTAGTAAGGTCAGGAGCTCTCTTTATCATGCTGGGTTTCTCTGATCTCTTAGAATCCAGTCCTGAATTGGCCTGTCAATTGAATGGCGGAGACAGCTGGTGAAAAATGAAAGGTAAAAGATTTGGAAGGACAACAATAGCCCAGAAAGTGAGGGTGATAAAGCTTCAAAAATACCAGCATTTGACCACATTCAAGATATCTGCCAGAATCAGACCTATAATATTAAGTGATCAGGCTAAAAGAAGAAATAACAGAGACTAAGAACTCCTACAGCATTGAGGGAAAATGTCTCTTTCAATTTGGAGGAAATAATTCCATGGTTTTTCCTTAAAATTCCTCCAGAGTTACTAAAACATCGGGATCCTGGACCTCCCATCAAAATTCATATGTTTCATTCATTAAGTAATCATTTACTAACTATAACTCTCCAGGTTGGATAACAAAATACTAAGATGAAGCAGCAAATTTTCTCACCTATATGTGTTTTGTCATTTAAGAGCAACCCTGGGAGGAAATGGAGAAGTCTAGGGATTTGGCCAGAGTCACTAGGCTAATTGGCACAAGAAGGGAACTAAAATCAGGTAACCTATAATAGAACAGGAGACCTATGGCACTTCCCAGTGTTCTACAAGAGATGATTCTGACTTCAAAGGCCAGAATCCTGAAATTGAGATGAACCTAACCATGTGTATGTACCTTTGTCCTGCTTTCTGCAAAAAATATTTTCTGTGCCAGAGAGATAATACAGGTATAAGGCCTTGCATGTCTCCAATCTTCTTTTAATTTATTGTCCCCCAAGCACTGTTAGGGGTCATTCCTGATCACAGACCCAAGAGTAGCCCTGGAGCACGACAACAGGGAAAGGATAATGCACAGAGCTCCCTGACACTAACTGACCATCAGGACCACCTGGGGAACATTGGCGTATATTTTATCATCATTTTAGATATATATATATCAATTCTCTTTGATAATGCAGGCATATAAACAAGAAAATGAAAAAAGTTCATCACATGTCACAGAACACTCACCGAGGGCAGGGCAAGTGAATCATCCATTCCACTTAGAGTTCTTGAGCATCCATGGTTTTCTCATGATGCTTAGGCAATGAATAGAACAGACGTGAAAGGAACCCTGACACATTCCTCTTTAAAAGCAGAAATGGGGGCTGGAGTGATAGCACAGCGGGTAGGGCATTTGCCTTGCACTCGGCCGACCCTGGTTCGATTCCCAGCATCCCATATGGTCCCTTGGGCACCTCTAGGGATAATTCCTGAGTGCATGAGCCAGGAATGACTCCTGTGCATTGCCAAGTGTGACCCAAAAAAAAGAAAAATAAATAAATAAAAGCAGAAATGTATTCCACTCAGAAAACTACCACTGATTTATTTTATTCATTTTTTTGAAAAACACTTTCATCTATCAGTACAGTTATTTAAAAAAAACTGTATGTGTGCGTGCATGTGTGTGTGTTTAGAAGCTAATTATCCACCAGCAAATATTATTATCATGATTATTGTTGCAAAAACTATAGTCTCCAATAGCAAAGAATTTTTAAATTGTTACTCCCAGATGGGGTTGAAAGAGACCTTTCTCTATTGTCATGCTTTCTCTGTTAAACACAGTTGCATTCTAGATTTTTCTCCTGTATCACAATATCAATATATACAGATTCTTTCATGAGTTCATAATATCCCAACATTTTATGTGTTGTGATTTTACTGGCTACATCTGCTACTGTTATTCACGTTTGTTATTTCTAGTTTGGGTTTTAAAAACCAACATTGCATGTAACAGTCTCAATTAAAGGTGACCTCTTGCCTGCTAGGGCAAATTGACTACTTGCCATAAAAATTGCATATATGGGCTGGAGAGACAGTATAGCAGGTTGGGCACCTGCCTTGCTCACGGCCAAACTGGGTTCAATCCTTAGGAACTTCTGTGGTTCCACAAGCACAGGCAAGAGTAATTACTGAGTGCAGAACAAGGAGTAAGCCCTGAGCCAGGTGTGGCCCCAAATAAAAAATAAACAAGCAAACAAAATGGTATAGACTCAAAGGACTGGAGTGACTGCTTTGCATGCAGGAACACCAAGTTTGATCCTTAGCATCACATGATCCCTCAAGTACCATAGCATGTGGCACTAATATTTATATTTAACTTAATTAAAATATATATTTATAACATGAACACTTATCTATATTATCAAATTACATTATACAACCAATTCAAAAAGTATTCCCAACACAACTGTATTGGGATTGCCTCCCATACCCAGCTTTTAAAATCTTAAAAGGCCAGAGAAATAGTACAGAGGGGAGGGTGCCTGCGGCATTGCAAGTGGCAGACCCGGGTTGATCCGTGGCACCCCACATGGTCCCGTAAGCCCACCAGGAGTGATCCCTGAGCACTGTGTGGCATCCTCCAAAAATATTTTTAAAATATTTACTTTTAAATAATAACTCATCTTATGTTAAGAACTACATATAGTCCTATTATTTAATAATAATATAGTTATGCACAAAATTGGGTAGTTTTATTTTTTATGGAGACATGTATTTCTTTACTTGTAATTTGCTAGCATTCCTTGTTATTCTTTTGAGTCATCCTTTCAGATTCTTTCATATTTTTATAATTATATTTCTTGTCATTTCTTAAATGGTTATAGTAGTATTAATTGTTATGGCATTAGTATACAAATTGATCAAATTTTGCCATTACTACCAAAATTCCCAAGACCCTCCACTGCTGTCCTTATTTCACCTCTAGTCCACATCTTCATTCACTTTCTTCCCACTGTTTGGGTTACATATCTCAGATAACCTAAGGCAAAGGATTTGTCATCATTTGATAGTGTCTATTCCTTTGTTTTGTCTCTTGCATACCATAGATGACTGAGATCATATGGTATTTGTCCTTCCTTGTCTGACTTTGTTTTGTGTCATATCATCCAATTCCATCTACTTTGCAGTGAACTGCAAGATTTCCCCTTTTCTTACAGTTAAGTAGAATCCCACTGTGTATATATGTATCATAAACTCTATACTCATTTATCTGCTACAGGACGTTTGAATTACTTTCATATCCTGGATATTGTACAATGTACCACAATGAACATAAGCTTGCACATATATTTTTGAATTAATGTTTTTGTTCTTACATGCTCTTTGACTTAGTCATTTATATGACATTGGTGTTTAATATTTCCTAATTCTGTGATTTATTTCTAACTTAGACTAGAATTATTTTTCCCAAATATATTTATTTATTTAGTTGTGGGTTTGGGGTAGTTTGTTGTTGTTGTTGTTTTTGTTGTTGTTGTTTTGCCACACCAAGTGGTATTAAGGAATTTCTCCTGGCTCTTTGCTCAGGCATCACTCCTGGCTTTACTCCGGGGATCATATGTAGTGCTGGGGATCAAAGGGGATCAATTGAGAAAAGATAAGCACCTTAAAACCAGTATTATCTCTTCAGCCCCACAGTTACTTATTTCATGCAGTGATATTTATCATTTCTCCCTTTCGTTTTTTGGGGTTTGTCTCCTGATTAGAGAGGTATTTTTGATTATAAAGTTAGATTTATTCATCTGGGCTTCTTTCCATAGACTTACAGCTTCAGTTCTTTATTCGAATCTTTGTCAATCTAAAATTTATTTTAGAAAAATAATAAGAAGGACTGGGAATGTAGCACAGCTGTAGATTACTTACCTTGCTTGCATGGGCTCTGTGTTCAATACTTGATGTTGCCAACAATACAAAAGGGGAATAAGGAATATGAATTACCTTTATACATTTATTTGCCTATGTGTCTACCTAGTTTTACTCAAACCATTTATTCAATAGTCTCTGTCTTTAACAATGAAATAAAACATGACTTTTATTGTAGCCAAAGTCCACATGGATCAAGATGTACTTCTAGTTATATGCTTTATATTGCTTAATACATACTATTCAAGGCCAAATTATTATGGCTATATATTATTTACGATATGTCCCTGTCAAAGAACTTCATTTCTTAAGAGTATTTCCTCGTGTTTATTCTTTCATATTAACTGAGATATCATTTGTGTCTAGTTCATAAATAAATTCTAGTACCATCTCATATGCAATTTCAGTACACATGTAGTTTTATTGATGGAGCACCTACAATCTTAAGATCTTGGTTTGGATAGGCTTTATTCCTCAGAGTTCTGATGCAGTAAATCGTGAGCTGGGATGGAGGTTTAAAAATACTCCAAGACTTTTATTTCAAATAATTTTTGGAGAAAGTGCTGATAGAAAAATAAGAGAAAGAGTGCTAGGTAACTTCTTTTATGAAAACTAGATAATCTCAAAAAAATTTAAAAGATGGGCACCTGCATAGGGACTTCTTGAAAAATATTCAAGATTATATTTCTACATAAAATTGCTTAAAAGACAAAGGAACAAATGAAAATATAAGGAATGTCTAGATGGGTAAAAATATACAGACAAAAACAATCTATGCCCTTAGCTAAAGTGGATAATGAGAAGCAGCTTAAAGAGTGAAAAAATATCCAGCAGAGCCAGAACATAAGGGATTCTGGTAAAGAATAATTAACTACAAGGTAAATTGTGCCCAAAGCCTGAGACATTCTAATTACCAGGATAGGACATTTGGATATGTGACATACTCTGTATTAGGATATGTGACATACTGGAGGCAACTGAATACACATGCATGTCGGGGATGGATTGACCAGCTACCATATCTGTAGCTTTGTGATGGGGAAGCACAGTGCTGGTTGAGTTGGAAGCACAAAAGAATAAAGTCGGGAAACTCATTAGGAACAACGATGGCAGTTACACAAAAGATAAATGGTACATGCTGCTGACAGTGAGGAATGGAATGAGGGAGACTTGATCATGTTTTTGGGGACTCGTGTGGGCTGCAGTGATTCACTGCTCCAATAAGTTCCACCCATGTAGTCCCACAGCTATTGTAAGATCAGGGAATTTTAGGGCTGGTAGGGATCTTAAAATTCATTTGAAGTACAAGGATCTGCCCACATTCAAACTTAATTCTCATAATGGCAGATAGGGCCCTTGAATCTGGGAAGCTGAGAGGAGGAGGAGAAAGCTTGGGAGACTGGGTACAATGCTGAACCCCCACACTTTCTGTACAACATTGGGTAAGTGACCTAATGCCAATTCTCCTCATCTGTAACATGAGAAGAATAACCCTCATTTCCAAGATTCTTTGTGAAGAAGAAATGAGACAATAAAGTTATCCTTCCATCCTAAGATGTGGAGATATTAGACAGGACTCATAGAGCTAAATTCTGGGAAGCTCAGGGGTGTGTATATGTGTGTGTGTGTGCGCGCGAGTATATGTGCATGCGTGTGTGTGTGTGTGTGTGTATTGATGTGGTGAAATAACCAAACCCATTATCATCATTTACACACAAACGTATTATGATGTTAAGTGTCACATGAGAGAATCCATAGAAGAGATTCTCTGACTGCATATTACCTGAGGCTGCATAGTCACTATGGTGGAGGAAGACTGAAAATAACTCAGTGAACACAGAGAATATAAATTAAACTCTAGGCAGAGAGTTCCGCACAGCATCCCTAATTAGCATAAAGTACAACAATTTGCTGATTTCCTTAACTTAATATTTTTTTGCTTGGGTGGCATAGAAAACTGCTGTGGTAACACTGTAGCACTATCATTCCATTGTTTGTGTATTTTGCTCTAGCGGTCACCAGTAACATCTCCATTGTGAGACTCATTGTTACTGTATTTGGCATATCAAATACAGGTAGCTTGCCAGGCTCTGTTGTGAGGGGAGGATACTCTCGGTAGCATACCAGGCTCTCCGAGAGACTGAGGAATTGAACCCGGGTCAGCCGAGTGCAAGACTAATGCCCTACTCGCTGTACTCTTGCTCCATCCTAAACTGTGGTAGTCCAAGTAAAGATCAAGTATCATGGAAGACTCTTCCTAATCTAAAAGAAAAAAAGGCTGCCCTTCTTTCTTTATGAACCCTACTTTTGGCAGACCCAGTACAAACTGTAATTTGCAAGGATTAAAGAGATTGTCCTTAAGACAAGGAAAGTGAAAAGCTATACTTTCCTTTCCAAAGAGAGAATGGCTTAAAGCATTAAAATAACATTATTACTTTGGAAAGAAAACTACTTTGGAAAGAAAGATGCTTGCAAAAAGCCTGCATGCTCAAAGAATAAAAGAAAATATCATCATTGACTGGAAATTTTTTCCTTTAATAATTGGGGTAATTTTGAAGCTATGGACAATCCTGATTGTTTCTACCTTTTGTTTGCTTGTTTGATATTGGTGGTGCTATAGCCGGTGGTGCTTAGTGCTTACTGATGGCTCTTTGCTCAGGAATCACTCATTGTAGTGTCAGGGGACCACATGGCCACATGAAAGGCACATGTCCTATTCATTGTGCTACCTCCCCAGTCCTATTTCTGATGACTTTTAAACCTAATGTTCTAAAGAGAAACAATGAAGAACTCAAGAGTATGAAATCAGAACAACTAAAATATGGAGCTATGCAAAAGTGCTTTTAATTTTTAATGTCCCTCTGAGTCTCTCAATGATATAATATTTCCAATCCTATTTAGTAATGAGTTTGCCTTTACCAAAATTGCTCAAAAACTCCACTTCTAAGAATGTATCTACTGACATACTCCTGTGTGTTCACGTGTACAAAAATTTAAGCAAATACTATATTTTATGAGTAATAGAATGTAAAGAATGTATTTTCATGTACCAGTAAAGCAAATCAAAATATGTACTTGCATTCAATACTGTAGCTATAAAATAAGAACAAAAATATCAAAAATAAGTTAAAAACTATAACAATACGCAAAGCAGAGCCCATGCTGTGTCTCCATTAGTTGGGGTATAACATACCTTCTTCCACAGTGTTTAGATTTTTTAAAGCAATCAAGTGTACCAGAATAGAGGTAGTAAAATTTGTAATTACTAAAAGTTTACTTCTGCTGTAATATTCCATTTTTAAAACCACTCATGTATTTCATATGAAGAATAAAGAGTTCTTCATTGAGAGTTTAGAGTTCATGTTCTATCTCAGTTCCTAGTGCTCATCAATCTAAAAACTTTAATTATCATACGATAATCTCACCAGTGGTACATAGCATGATTTGCCTAGGAAATAACTAATGAGAAAGGAAATATGTTTCAATTTGGAGAGTGTGGTCCTAATATCGGTCAAAAACTGATATGGAAAAAGGTCAACATTTTTCTGGCAAATAGCAATAATTTGTTACTGTGATTGGCATTATTGGTAAACTAATGTTCCTAAGTCACTACTGGGATTGTTGCTACATGTTTCATAAACAAGAATTTCTATCTCTTATCCTTGTGCCAAATTTTGGGAAGAGAATAGACAACTTCGCTCATCTCAGTTTTAGGCTCCATCACCAGGTCACTGGTTTTGCTTGTGTAATAGATCCTTGTTAGCTTGTGGCCTGCCTCAAATACCAGCCTGCTCTATTTGGATAGTGATAATGTGTTTCTGGACTTCAGTTTTGAGAAGCCTAGATTGACTCCAGGTCACACAAAGCATTATGGAAAGGAACCTGGGCTAGAGAGTCAGATATCCTGGGTAGAGCATAACTTGGTCAGTTGCAATAATCTCATTACTTCACTCTTTGAGCCTCTGTTCCCTCATCTGTTCAATATGCCTACCTCTCATTCTCTCTTCACAAGACTGGCATAAGTGTTGGATGTAGTACAGTGGGTAGGGTACTTGCTTAACATGGAGCTGACTCAGGTTCTGTCTCTTGAGTACCACCAGGAGTAATTCCTGAATGCAGAGCCAGTAGTAACCCCTGAATACTGCTAAGTGTAGCCACAAAACAAAACAAAACAAAACAAAATTCCAGAGTGCTGGGAATGGGAAATTTACATTAAACTAAGAAGCTTCTGCATCACAAAAGTACAATGACCAAAATACAAAGACAATCTACAGAATGGGAAAGAATATTCACCCAATACCCATCTGATAAGGGATTGATATCAAGGATATACAAGAGACTGGTTGGAATCTACAAGAAGAAAACATCCAAACCCATTAAAAACTGGGACAATGAAATGAACAGAAACTTTCTCAAGGAAGAAATACAAATGTCATAAAATGCATGAAAAAAATTCTCTTCGGGGCTGGAGTGATAGCACAGTGTGTAGGGTGTTTGCCTTGCACACAGCCAAACCGGGTTTGATTCCCAGCATCCCATATGGTCCCCCCAGCACCACCAGGAGTAATTCCTGAATGCATGAGCCAGGAGTAACCACTGAGCATTGCTGAGTGTAACCCCAAAAACAAACCAAAAAAATGATCTTCATCACTAATCATCAGGGAGATGCAGATCAAAACAACTATGAGATACTACCTCACACCACAGAGACTGGCACACATCCAAAAGAACAAAAGCAACTGCTGTTGGCATGGATGTGGGGAGAAAGGGACCTTCCTATGCTACTGGGAAAATGCCGACTGGTTCAGCCCTTTTGAAAAATAGTATGGACGCTTCTCAAAAAATTAGAAATTAAGCTCCCATTTGACCTACCAATACCACTCCTGGGAATATATCCTGGAGAGGCAAAAAAAGTATAGTTAAAATGGCATCTGCACTCGTATGTTCATTGCAGCACTGTTTACAATAGCCAGAATCTGGAAAAAACTCAAGTGCCCAAGAACAGATGACTGGTTAAAGAAATTTTGGTATATCTACACAATGGAATAATATGCAGCTGTTAGAAAAGATGAAGTCATGACCTTTGCATATAAGTGGATCAACATGGAAACTATCATGCTAAGTGAAATGAGTCAGAGAGAGACAGACATAGAGAGATTGTACTCATCTGTGGGATATAAAATAACAGAATAAGAGACTAACACCCAAGAATAGTATAGATATGTACCAGGAGGTTGGCTTCAAGGTTTGGAAGCTGGCCTCACACGCTGGAGGAAAAGGCAGCTCAGATAGAGAAGGGAACACCAGGTAAAGTTTTTTGGAGGACCCTCTTCGATAGGAGATGTGCGCTGAAAATAGACTATAGATCAAACACTATGGCCATTCAATACCTCTATTGCAAACCACAACACCCAAAATGAGAGAGAGAACAAAAGGGAATGCCTGTCACAGAGCTGGGGTAGGGTGGGGTGGGGGGATGGGGCGGGGGTGGTGGGAGGGATACTGGGATCATCTGGGATGGAGAAAGGGACTGGCGGAGGGATAGGTACTCGAGCATTGTATGTCTGAAACACAAGCATTAAAGTTTGTAAGTCTGTAATTGTCCCTCACAGTGATTCACTAATAAAAACATTATTTTTTTTTAAATTCCAAACAAAAGAAAACAAAACAAAGGATTGGTTCACTTGATGGGCTTAAACCAGAGGCAGGCAGGAATTAAGCACAAAATAAACTCGTGTTATATTTAATGGCTACAATATTACTTTGGGAGGTAGGGGGAGTAAACATTGTCTTAATTTATTTTTCTGGGAGTTCAAGTTCAAGGAAAATTATACAAATTCAACAAGATTAAGACTTTGGTTTTAATTCTCAGTTTGAGTGTGTGTACCATGTCAGATCAGAACATTTACAAATCCATTGGTCTCTGTTTCCCTATTTATGAAATGGAGACTTTGACTCCTGTATTTAACACACTTTCAGAACAGTTCAGGCTATGACTGCAGAAAGGACTAGAGACATGAATATCCCAAGTTCCCTTCTAAATTTGAAAATGTACTTAGGTTGGGCCTTTCAACAACTGCATTTTATTCTCAAGGAAAGCAAGAGTATCTAGTGTGTTATTGTTCATTTGTTTTCTTGTCTGAAAGGCTAGTCAGCAGCAATTCAGGCCTGGTAACCTGTACTTTGGAATTATTTTCTGCAGAAGCAGCCCTACTTACTAGTCAGAACAGAAAAACAGAAGTGCACTTTGCTTCACACATAACAGTCACATGTGTGTGCAACTAAGCACATCACTAAGCGAATGGCTTTGACAGGAGGTAAGTGAATTGACTTTCCTAGTTGTAGACTGTCAAAGAAAGCCTCAACCACTCAACCCCAGCCAAGTGAATATGAAGAAGTGGAACCTCAGGTCCCCGGTGGAAATTCTCTTGCATCAAATAGGGGTGAGCATGGGTTGGCACTGTACTCAGCAAACATTTATGAACCTGGTATCTGTGAGCCAGGCTCTGTGCTAAGAAATGTGTGAGCTAAACAGATTTCGCTTTTCTTCTCCATTGGTGCTTTTTTAATGAAAACTGAAGAGCAGGTGATTCTATTGTCTGTGTTGTATTGTTTTAAAGAAAGTGATTATTGACACCATGATAGATCAGAAGAAGAATAGCATGCTCAATAGCTGAAGCTACTCTCAAAAGTTGTTATAGTTTTAAAGTATGAATACACACACACACAAGATTGAAGAAACATGAGGTGACAGATATCCCAAGATGTCAGTGTTCTATGCAGATCTTTCTTTTTCCTTAATGGCAAACAAAAAGTAATACTAGCATTTGACATTCAGGGTAAGCAAAATGTTTATGGAATTGAGGATAAATTCAGGCTGCCTTGCCCATTTTATCATGGGGCAGGAGGTGATTTAAAAGGTGCCCTTTCTGTTCAGAGATGGGGCAGTAATTATTCAGTCACTGACACTTGATTTTTTGTATATTTCTTTTCAGTAATAGAAGGGTGTCCTGAGTTAGGTTTATGAACTTGTCATTGGTTAGTATAAATTACTGTTTTAATGGCATTGTTAATGCTTTATGAGCATTATCTACTGTGAGCCATATAATTTTTCTGGGAAGCATAACTTTTTTATTATGATTCACAGTTTGGAAAACTGAGACCTAAAGAGATTCCAAATGAACCTACTAGAACATGGATGATCAATTTACTCAATCATCATGAAACTTTATCTGTTTCAGCACTGAAAATCCGATTTATGTTAAACCCTGAGACAGGGAGGTAAAATGTGATGTCTGACCATCCTAATTCAAGCAGATAACATGGATCATTCAGTATCATGTAGAGTCAAAATTGAAGATTCAGGTTAGAAACTGAGGTTAGTGATCTGGTTTCTCCATGTATAGGATTCACTAGAAGACAAATGCATGTAGAAGAATTGTCTAAGGAAATTGATTGGTCCAGAATGCCCACGTTAAGAGCTTTCCTTTTCTATACAATATTCAAACTTACTAAATTTTTCAAAATAAGGGGGATTATAGATATTAGTGGCAAAAATGAAGTAATTTACTAAAAGGTTGAAATTTACTAAAAGGTTGAAAACAAAAAAACTTTGTTGTTTTTTTAAGGCATTTTAAGAACCATTTTTCTATTAGTACAACTTCTAACTGACAGGACATGAATCCTAAGACTCTCCATAGCCCTGTTAGAGCCCACCTTTCCTCTAAAAGCTAATAAAAAGCCATAATATAATCATGTGCATTCTATATTGGTCACACCAAGATGCTCCTGGTAGTTAGAATGGTATTACCCCCAAACAAAGACAACATAAGTTAGAAAATGTTGAAGGTCTTTAAGAGCAGGCTGAGAGATCATCTATTAATTTCATACAGAAAGAGTCGGATGATTTGTTTTAGCTTTTGCTTGGTTGGGGACCACACTCAGGAGTGCTCAGGGAAACATGGGATGCTACAATCAAACCTAGGACTTCTGTATACAAAGCATGAGTTCAGCCCATGTGCTCTCTAGCCACTTTATTTTTTCTTAAATAGCAGGACAATTCAGCCAAAGAATCAGTCTTTTAAAATCCAGTAACACATGGAAGAATAGATAAAAATCAATACCAAATCCTTCTTCCCTTCTTAAGTAACTATTAATAAACTCCCTCAGCTTTTAATAAGTCCATCCCCATTAGTCTTGAAAAGGAAGGAATATGGGAAGGAAAGTTTGATGCAGGGCTTCCTGACAACTTGCTTTCTCTCCCCTACCTCTGCTTCTGCATTTCCTTTGCGATACAGTAAAAAATAGAACAAATTAGAACTGACCTGAGAGACCCAAATGAGCCCACAATAGTAGGAATTGTTTGAGAAAGAAACTAAATGCTTCCTTTCTCTCTACCCCAAAATCTCTGCTGGAATGCTTAGCTGAATCACTATACTTCAAAGTTGTTTCAAACTTCCACCTTTATCTTTCTAATTAACTTTTTGTCACATTCAAATCCCAAAGCCAATTCATATTGGGCTTTTTAAAGATTATGAAGCTTGCATTCAGCAGCTCCTTCAACCTTTCTATTTGATCCTCCTTAACCCACTATAGATAGGAATGAGATTCAATCATTTATCCATTGCCAAGTGGAAAGTGACAGAGCAGGAGGTACTTGAACTGGGAGACCTGATAAGGAATTAGCCAAAACTTTGACTTGTCCTACTTTCCCTCTTGTATCTCCCCCAAGCAAACTTCTCACTGATGATTGATTTTGTTTTGCAGAGATACTCTCATTTAAAGTCACACTTGCCACAATATGACATCCCTGCATGTCGCTGGCCCAATGGCCTAAGATCTGTTCTTCAGATGTCCACTGTACTGACACGATATAGACACTCCTATCTAGAGTATGTCTTGTTCACGCTGCCTTTGGTCTTTAGCTCAACTCTACTTCTGAGGCAGAGAGAAAGAGCTGGTGGATCGAAAGAAGAAAGCAGGATATATATATATATATATGTCTTTTGCAATATGGAAGACCAAATCCTTCCACCCTTCAATGTCATAGACTTCCACAATTTCAGCTCTTACCAGTTTCTATCAGCTTATTTAGATATTCGGGTACTCTATAGTTCTCTCTCCATCCTACA